>NW_028301576.1:10872500-10937500 GCF_042242905.1 Orbicella faveolata
GAGGCTCAGGTCTCGCGAATCTTGGTACCAGATCCACATACCTGCAAGGGTAGGCAAACCTCTTCAGAAATATGCAAAATGCCTCTGTTCTGTCCACGTTCACGCCATTGTAGCAGACTATTCGGTCTGGAAGATTCAAAATTTCGCTCAGTTGGTATATATCGTTTTTGTAAAACCTGAACTCCGTCTTGCATTCGTCGTCTGTCATCAGGTCAAGATCGAATCGTTCGTGGCTCCAATATGGAATATCAGTATTTTGGGGGGAATTGACATCATACAATAGTAAGCATTCTGTAGCATCGATCATATTAAAGGCAAAAGATAGAAGAATAGTGTCTCTTACTTTTGGCATGATATAATCAGCAAGACCTCAACAAAATTCACAATTAAGAGGCGCCCTCTGTAATTTTCAACTATGGCCATTTGGACCAGAAAAAATCAAATTCCTCAAACTTTCTCAGATGAATGGTCTAGATAAGTGATTCACAAAAATATAACTTTCAGTTCAATTCGATTGGTATTTTAGCGCTGGGGCCACCATCTTGGTTTTGCCCCTCTAAGAGGGCTTTCAGCGGCCATTTTAGGGCACATTTTTAACAATTTGCTATACAAAGAAAACGATCTAAATCCGGGTAAAAACACTTTAGTCGAGACAAGAAAATGTTTCTTGTTACATTGAGAGGCTGTTTTGGCAATTTGATCATCACCTGATTTTTCTACAGAATTTTAAATTTCTTCCCTTTCGGACTACTCATGAAGCGCCATAAAAAAGGCGAAGTTTAAAGGAAAATATCGCCAAAAGTACATCACTTGAGATCCCAAAACTACCCTCCACTTAAAGAGCAATGTCTCACCTGTAAAAACATGCAATAAAATTTTGGGGCAGTTACAACTGTAAAATGTTAGAAGAAGAAGTTTAAGCTGTGCTTTTGTCAACAAAGATCGCCGTCCTAATTAGCATAATAACGTGAAAATAACGATGCACAGAGAAAATAATGATATATTCCACTTACCTCGCGACATGTCGACAACTGGATGTTCCACGATGCCTCATGTTATATTTCCAGTATGTTTCAGCCACATTTTCGGTGCTTAGTGTACGAAATCACTCTCAGACATCGCCACGGTTAAGCAGATTTCAACTCTCCGAAGCCCGCTTCATAACATCTATCAATATTATTTGTCTTTCGCCTCATAAGCCGCCGTTTACAAGAAGTTTAACAATTTGCTGAGATCCTAACTGACCCAGAAGTCTGTTAGCAGCCTTTAAAATCCTCCTCTTAATCGAGGATTCTCATCAAGAACTCGTTTAAGCTCGGTTCTGTTTTCATCTGTTGTGCATCCGCCATTATTCCACAGATTGCGTTACATTTGACAAATGCACATTCCAACGGGTAGGGGTAGGGTGGGTAGGAAGCGAAAATGTAACCGACATTAAAGCCATTTTACGCATTTCTGTGTCTAAACTAGTAACTGGCTTTCCCAAAATGATTTGAACACGAGCTTCTGCTTGCAGGTATTTTCTAGGTCATTTTTTTGCAGGGTAGGTCGGGGGGGGGGGGGGGGGTCGTGTATTAAAAAAAAAAAACGAAAAAAAAGGAAACGATAGACAGTATCAGGTCAAAGGATTATGATCTGTGTATCTTGATCAGCTTTCTCAGTTCATCAGTGAGGCCCTATTAGGGGTTTTCAGGATACTGGATATTTGGGTAAAACGTTAATAGGATGCAAGAAATTTAGGGGAAATATTGATGAGGTAGAGCATGTTTAGATCAGATAAAACAGGACATTAATTGAGTAGGAAATCGTTGAACTGGATTTAACAGTATACAAGATATTTAGGACAAAAATTAATAGGATTAGGGATACACCGACACACCCCCCCCCCCCTCCCACTATGGAGCCTCAGCAATGGTCAGCTATTTAGGATAAAAGAAATGATGTATGTCAACTGCTATAAGCATTTATTCTGGACTCTTAGTACTTGTATCACGTTGAAATATGAAAGTTTTGTATCAAATGTTTGGGGTTTTAAGGTTAGGTAACGCAGCTCCTTGTTAGTAATTTCGAAGCCCACACTTGTTACACTGAATAGATAGATAAAGACGGGGCTGGAGAAATAAACAGAGAATGAAATGTGTCCCGAATTCTGTACCGTTTAACACGAATTTCTTACATGGCAACCTTTGTGTCTGCAAAGAGATCGAGGCACAACATTTCACACTATATTTGTAAACAACTATCCTAATCTCATTGACAGCCATTAGTTTTTGACGAGAATTTTCATTTATTACAAACAGAATACGGATAGAACTCCAATAAAAAGCCTCTTCCTTGTTTTTTTTGTTCAGCATTATACTCGTGTCTTTCGCTGCCCGAAATGCCATCAAATGCTGCGAAAGGCAACAGACTGACAAGCAGTGCGCAAGAAAAGTTTTTCTCGGGTCAGGAAACGGTCATAAAATCGAAGCAATTACTGTAGCACAAAAGATGAGGCGCTCAAAAGATAAGGCCAGAATTAGGCGGTTCACCTGTGATGACTTCCTGACTCCTTGCCACGTTTAATCCTTCCTCTCGAGAATGGCTTTCAAGCTCAGAAACAGACAGGAGAAGGTCCTCCAAGAAGACACAACAGCCGCTGAGAATCAAGCTGCAGATATTTTTGACAAGGGTCAGTTAACTCATCCAATTGCTTATGAATCATTCAACTTGTGTGCCTTAAACGCATCTATAATGTCTTTAAAAAGCTAAGCGTCAACATAAGTGTTTCGCTTGATAGATGAAGGTATTTTAAAGCGCCCTGCTTAGGGTCGAAAACTAGTCCTGTGCAGACATGCAGCTGTGTTCCATCACAGAGCTGAACGACATTAGCGGCCGTGGGGTGCCTCAGGCTCATAACGAATGGTGCCAACAAAATACAAACGTGTTTGCGCCAGATTAAGAAAACGTGGAAAAAGTAGATCTTAGCCAGGGTTATTAGAATCCACAAAGAAAACTGGGGGGTAGTCATTAATTTTTCCGAGATAATTAGCTACTGCTGACGATAGCATTTTTCTGAAAAAAAGGTAAAGATATTTCTTCACAGATTCTCCTAAGGTTCGCCTTTACATGCAGAAAACTAAACATATTAAAAAACATCTTTAAACTACGTGGTAAGTGGTAACATAAAAACTACTTTTGATATGTATTTAATAACAGAATCGTCGCAACAGCACTCTGGCTTAGCCAAAATACAGTCTACATAACTTTTCCTCACAGCCAAAAACTAATGCATTGTCGAATAGGCTTACCACTTCCAATTCATACCATAAAATGTAGCTGTAATCACCCCTGTTTTAAAAGTTAAATGAGTTGTTTCATCCTTTCGAAAACTTTGTCGGTGTCCGTTACATTTTTCCCTCTTACTTTCCAAGTAAGTTAAACATTGACGTCTCTCGCAGTTGTTTTGCGCGCGCATTATGCCATCTACAGTTGAATTTCAGTATGATTTTTTCTACGGATACGATAAAAGCTAGTTTGTCAGCTGGAAGCCGTTCACAGTTATTGCTTAGCGATATGCTGCTTTTCTTGTAATCCCGGTTTTAGTGCAGGCTCGTAATTTTAGTGCGAAATTTGTTTCGGCCACAATAGGATTTTTTTTAAGTCGCACGCTTGGTAGGGTAGTTAAGTACGTCACTAGTTCCAACCCAAGCGCGCGCCTGGCGTTTAAACCATGCCTAAAAAAGAAGGCATCGTCCTTAACTGCCCTTCACGACCCCCCCCCCCCCCCTAGTTAAGACACAGAAATGCGTAAAATGGCTTTAATGTCGGTTACATTTTCACTTCCTACCCACCCTACCCCTACCCGTTGGAATGTGCATTTGTCAAATGTAACGCAATCTGTGGAATAATGGCGGATGCACAACAGATGAAAACAGAACCGAGCTTAAACGAGTTCTTGATGAGAATCCTCGATTAAGAGGAGGATTTTAAAGGCTGCTAACAGACTTCTGGGTCAGTTAGGATCTCAGCAAATTGTTAAACTTCTTGTAAACGGCGGCTTATGAGGCGAAAGACAAATAATATTGATAGATGTTATGAAGCGGGCTTCGGAGAGTTGAAATCTGCTTAACCGTGGATAGTACGCAGCTCTTACAAGGTCTCTCCTGATTGGCTCGATCAAACAATCGGAAACAATAGGGTACTTAAAATTCAAAATGGCGGACGATAATCGCGAAGCGCGAAAGTGAACAGAATGAGTTGTTTTGGAGCGGTATGTTTTCCTCTTCAGTTTTTAAAAGCCTGGCAACGGTTAATCTATAAACAAAGAATTATAACAGGTTTGCATCGCGTTTCCATTTTGGCGTTTTTGCGTTTTAAGCGCAGATTTTCTCTACGGATTACGCGTTAAGGATTATTGAAGCAGATTATTTTCCACGAATTATCAAACAACACTAAATATTAAACTTATTTGCAGATGATTCTTGCAAATGTTACCAGAAGTATTATTTTAGTTTAAGTAAGCTTACATTGTGAGTACAAACATAGTAGAATTTTGAGCTATTATTTACCCCAAGTAATTAAATGAATAATATTCGATCGCGTGTGGTGTTTGGAGGTTTTTATAGAATAATACACTTCATCAAGAACTAAACGCTACAAAATGCAAACAAAATTTCCAACACAATTCTAGTTTAAACCCCGCTTGATTAAAAATTTATGGCATTTTCTCTGCAGAGGGTAGAACACCAACTTCATTAAAGTTGATGATTAATTTTTCATCAAAGTGTAAAGCCTTGCTCAATCCTTAGGAATTACTGATCACTTCAAAGAACATCATAACAAAATAAATGCAAACAAATAATATTAAATCAAGATGGGGATCTTTTATAAAGTAGCTAGCCAAGTTTTTGTAGGGCTTTTAATTTACCAGATCAGTAATTTTTTGTCATTTATGATGCTGTCTTGTTGGAGAGTTATATCAAAATCATTGAAAATCAGCTTAACTTTTCACAGGGTTGTAACACCAGATACAGCTTTCTGTTCATGAAATCATTCTTTTGGACACCTGCATAATAAAGATGCCTTCCTTTTATGGATAATTTACAGAGGCAGGTCCAGACATGTTCAGGGAGGATGGGTGAGGGAATTTTTTCAGCCATAAGGGGGGACCTACCCTTGGTAAATATAGGCAAACTCATTGCTGTGGACACCTCTATGATAAAGACACCTCCTTTTCATAGATAATTTATAAAGGCAGGTCCAGAGATGTTCAGGGAGGATGGGTGAGGGAATTTTTTCAGCCATAAGGGGGGACCTACCCTTAGTAAATATAGGCAAACTCATTGCTGTGGACACCTCTATGATAAAGACACCTCCTTTTCATAGATAATTTATAAAGGCAGGTCCAGGGATGTTCAGAGGGGGAGGGGGTGGTTGGGGGAATTTGTTCAGCCATAAGGGGAAACCTACCCCAAATATTGCTCTAATTAGCTCTAATTGTAAGGATGTTGAATACTTTCTTCCACTGATGGGTCTGTTTCATCAGAGTGACCTTATTAATTTTGTTCAGATTTGACTGTATATTTTATTTGTTATTTAATTTGTTTACAGCAGTTTTCGATTGAGTGTTGTAAAACCAAAACCAAACAGTTACTTACCAGTGACACTAATTGGCCAATCTAAAATATTACAAAACCAAAGCCAAAGTTATTGCCTGATTACTTTTGCCACTCAATTGAAAACCACTATTATATTTAATATTTAATTTGTTTTCTGGTTCGGTCTCCTTTTTGTGATCAAATGCCCTTGTCCCTATGTACTAAGCTGGGCGTTAACCAAGGCATTTTCTCATGAATACTGAAATTAGGTAAAGTAAATTTGGAGTAACTTTGTACTGTTAAGTTTGATGCAATGAATTAATTTTAAAAAAATGTGAAAAGAAACCAAGGTTATATAAACAAAGCCACTTAAGCTTAGCTTTCAAACTGTTTATTCTAAATAGAAACCTGATGCAATTTTAGCAATTCATAGACATAATGTCTCAGCAGAGCAAAACCTAAGGTGGGCAGTAACATGATAGTATTCAGTGAGGGATGTCCCACAAGTATTTTGATGTCCATTATTTCCAATATTTTGTATAGCAAATTCCTTTGCATTTTCATTTGGCAGGATTTTTTCCACCAAGTTCTGTTTCAAATTTAGTTTCTAAGGTTTCTGACATGGACAAACTAGTTTGATGTCTGCCAGTTGACTCTGGTGCTCTGGTGCTTGAGGGATTGGATATGAGGACTTTGCAGACGAGCTCCCAGTTGAGGATCTTGGAGGATCTTCTTTCCTTACTATCACCACAACTCCATCCTCAGGACTATCTTAATTTTTTTCTCACTTTATCGTCATCATCTGCTCTCATCACGTCAGTAGGCACATAAGGCTGCCATGGTATCAATCCAGCACTGTCCTTTTTGCGCACTCAGCCTTGTTACTTTGTTTCTACGCAGGCTTTCCCCAAGTGGTCTCGGTTCTCCCTCTCGCCCTTCTTCCTGCTGGTACCTATCCCAATGCTGTGAAGTAGTCAGTCATTTACGCCCTGTCTCCTTAGTACCTATCCTAACGAACTTAGTCCTTGTCCTAACGAATTCTACCTTCTACATCACACCTTGTAATTTACGTCATCAATTTTAGTGGATGTTTTTAAAATTATTTGAGGAGAGGGGGTGTATACACTGTTCATCAGTCGTTGATTAACTGGTGGTTGTCGAGAAGTTATTTTCAATTGGCAGTTGTAATGCGTTTGTGGCCGTCCCCGTTGTGGACAGGTGGCTGTTGTGAATATATGGACTGTCCGCTGGGACAACAAAAAGTGAATGTTGTTAGAGAGGGGGCCGTTACAGGAGGTTCAACTGTAATCATGCTGTTTTTTGGTGTTGTAATTGCGCCCTGAACACCTCACTCACTGACAAACAGTGTTAGGTACTTTTCCATGTCGATGTTGGTTAACGTATTGTACTAGCCCTACAAATTAAATTCATTAAATTGCAGTCCAACCTTTTCCAGCAATTCTATCTTGGATTGTATAATTTAGTTTCCTGAGAATTTCATCCTTTCTGAGAATTGGATTGATTCCAAATTTACCTTTAACCTTTTCCAGTGTTTCCACCCACTTGTTCTTAAACTGTCCTGTGTTTCTTTTTGGCTTATCCAAATGATCCGACAATACCAGATGAAAGTTTTCCAAAAGCATGTATGCTCCCTTTTTAAAAGTAAACCACGGCATTAGATAATCTCTGAAAAGAGAGCTATACTCCATTTCAAGAAACCATTCACAAGAGATTCTGAGTGCCTCGTTTAGAGAGAAATTTTCGTTTGCTTCACTATGATGGCAGGCAATTTAAAGCCAATTTTAGCAGCCAGACAACACAAAGCTTAGAAACATTTAAATGCCTAGGGTTGTCCAGGTGCGTCAAAAAGCCCACCAAAGTGCTTGATGGAAGTCGAGTCAAAATAAATATAATATAAGACTGGCATAAATCAAGACAAACATGAAAGACAAAAAAACACAGTATCTTTAACACTTAAGAATAAAAAGCAGCGATATTAAAGAATGACGTTTCGACAGCTCCATGCCATCATTCTCAAATTCAAATAAAATACGTTATGTGAGTTCGTTATATAGTGAATGTTCGTGTGAAGGTCTCAGTGCATGTGATTAAGAGATAAAAATAATCGATGAGTAAAAATAGAAATATCAAGTGTGGTGCGCTTGAACTGTCAAATAACTGTCATTGTTCGTGAACGAACAATGCGTTGTTTATGAATACAAATGTGATCTGTGCGACGCAGATTATGTGGGCTATACATGCCAACCGGCGTCGACAAAACCTGGATCGGACCAGACCGGATCACGGATTGGATCACGGACTGGATCACGGATCGGATCACGGATCGGATCACGGATCGGATCACAGACAAAAAAAGGTTTTAAAGAAAAAAAATCCCCCCAAAAATCAAATCGTTTATAAGATAATAATAAATAAAAAATAAAAGTGGAAGACTAAATATGTTAAATGAAAATAAGAATCCCGAATTTGACGCAATAACATATTAATTACAGAGAATGACAAGAGGTCATTTAAAAAGCCAAATAACCGCTTAATTTACAACGAATTTAAATTGTAATGAACAGGCAGATGTAGTTATATTTGAATGTTAGTTGGCTCGACGCTTGCGTGAACCTCCCATTCTCGTTTTTGAAATTGTTGTTCGTATCAGTAGCTAATTCTCGGCTACATTTTCGTGTCAGATGTGAGCATTACAGTTGGCGTTACAGTTAATGAGAAAACTTACGTACGAAAACTTATGGACATGGCTTGCTTTAAAGGAGCTACGTCACGATTTGCCCGTCTTGAAAAAACTAGCCTAGTTTTTCAAGTTCGTCATTTGCAGCCCTCGTTAATTTTTGCCATCCTCAACAATCCTCATTCCGTTTTGATTTGTTCTTGCCTCTTAAGTGTTTTCTATCCTAGAACACGATCATTTTAAGGTTTTATTCTATTTAAAGGCAACTCTTTACGACCCCAAAAATGACTTTCCGCATCTAAGTCTTACTTACTTACCTACTTACCTACTTACTTACTTACTTACCTACTTGCTTGCTTGCTTGCTTGCTTGCTTGCTTACTAACTCTAAAAATCGTGACGTAACTCCTAAAATGTTGTTTATTCTCGGGTTGCGTTATCGTTCACACTACCGATGTCATTCCTATAATTTTTGTGAAACAGCTATATTTCCTTGAAATACAACTGGTTTGTTTCGTTTTATTCCAGTGCGAAATATCGTATTCCAAACTCACATCCGTGTAAAAATATAGACTTGTCTCAAAAACGAAAATTGTTTGAAATCATCAGGTGTTTAATTTTTTTAGTGTTTTCAGTTTTTGTGTTTCGATTCATACGTTCGTCTTATTATTAACATGCTGACTCGTTTTATGACAGTTTACCTTTGATGCAAGTGAATATACGAAATATCATTTATCTGAACTGCGGAGAAAGATATGAAGACATGATTGATCATCGCAATTATACACACAACTTAAGCAGTCGTGAAATTAAAGCCTGAAAAAAATTCAGGCCTGAACGGGACTCGAACCCATGACCTCTGCGATACCGGTGCAGTGCTCTACCAACTGAGCTATCAAGCCAACTGGGAGTTGGTCACATTGTGAGTTCGTAATATACCCGTAGATGGTGAAGAGTGCAAGTGAATATACGAAATATCACATATTGAACTGCGGAGAAAGATATGAAGACATGATTGATCACCACAATCAAAACCCAACAGCCTCAAAAAAAGTTCATCTGTGACCAGCTCCCAGTTGGCTTGATATTATAAAAGAATAAAAGAATATCACACCTGAATTAAATAAAACGTTCTGCTCACATTAGTCACTCTAGTGTAATTTGCTCAACAAAATTTTGATTTTTGCATTTTTTTCCTTGATCCTATCCGTGATCCGGCCCGATCCAGATTTTGTCGACGCCGCATGCCGACACCTATTTCAGCGCATTAATGAGCACAAGCATTCTGTCATTGGTAAACACCTGCGGGACGTACACAATCTGAGGAACAAAGATCTCCGTAACCAATTTACAATCCTCAAGAAATGCCGTCGGAAACTGGATTGTTTAATTTATGAAATGCTCTTCATCAAAAACAAAAAACCAACACTTAACACTCAATCTGACTCCGTTAAAGCAAAACTTTTTATTTGACAGTTCAAGCGCACCACGCTTGGTATTTTTATTCTTATTCATCGATTATTTTTATCTCTTAATCATATGCACTGAGACCTTCACACGTTCATTCACTATATAATGAACTCACATAACGTATCTTATTTGAATTTGAGAGTGATGGCATGGAGCCGTCGAAACGTCACTCTTTAATGGTCTCTAATATCGCTGCTTTTTATTCTCAATTGTTTATCGAAAACCTTAGTTATTAGAATCTTTAACACTGTTTGAAAAATATAGTAAACACAGTCAACTATTAAGCGGCCACCCCTTATCAAGTGGCCAGATATCGACGACATTCCGACGTCGCAAATCGAAAAACAGCGTTATCAGTTTTAGTGCAAAAACCGTGGTAAAATGGTCCACTACGCCTATAATTGATCAAGGTCCATTTCTAGGCTTCGCCCATAATTAACATCCAACTTTTCACGGCAGCCAAAAAGAACATACAGTGCAAAAAGTAGCCAGTGTAAAAGGGCCGAGAAAAACAGAAAGGAAAGGGGCAACAAACAAAATTGAGAACGGTTAATGGCAAGAAAAAAAAGTCCAAATTTTGGCTTATGCGCATGCCCGGAATGGAAATTTTGCTCAATTTTGTAACAATCTTCGAAAAATCTCTCCTTTTAGTGAAAAAAAGCTTTCTTAGCAAAACGTAGGCTTATTTAGCATCATGGCAGCTAAAACGGTTAAAAACGGTATTTTTTGGCTAAAGTTTGGTATCCAAAGGGTTAATAGAATGAATGTATTTTATGCTAAACAAACTGAAATGATTAAGCGGAAGAAAACTCAATTTTCAATTTGTGTTGTAAATTGCAGTTGGCTTTACACAGCTTTCTAAGCTGGGCGTACATTCTCTAGATGGACATTGCAAAACACCTCTCTAGAGACCACTGAATCAGCTGTATTTATCGAGGTTTCAAATTGACTTTAGTCAACATGCAGTTTAGTTTAATCGGGCTCTTTCAGGTTTCAAGCTGACTTTATTCAACCTTCTTCAAAATTGTATCTCGAATGATGCAACCACGTATTTTGTTAGTATAAATAGAGTGCTCTTATCCATGCAAGACGATTTACAGCGAAGATTTCGGTTGAAGATGGAGAGAGAAGTATAGTAAACATCTGCAATCCTATCCAATGTCCTTATTTCAGTACAAACAGATCCAGTTGGTACCTTGGAACCCAGAATCAAGCGCACAAGTTTCCAGCCTGTAGGCCTCTCAACGTCCATTTAAATCGTAATTTAGAATTTAGCGACAAAACCTATTCTTACATATTTTGGTCGAACAATATCTAAAAACTAATTAGAGCAACAAGGCAACAAGGGCAACATGGGCAACAAGGGCAACAGGGCAACAAGGGCAACAAGGGCAACAAGGGCAACAAGGGCAACAAGGGCAACATGGGCAACAAGGGCAACAAGGGCAGCATGGGCAACAAGGCAACAAGGGCAACATGGGCAACGTGGGCTGCATGGGCTACCAGGCTACAGGGCTACAGGGCTACAAGGGCAACATGGGCTGCATGGGCTATAGGGCTACAGGGCAACAAGGGCAACAAGGGCAACATGGGCTACAAGGCTACCAGGTTACAGGGCTAGAGGGCTAAAGGGCTACAAGGGTAACAAGGGCAAGAAGGGCAACATGGGCTACATGGGAAACAGGGCAACAAGGGCAACAAGGGCAACATGGGCAACATGGCCAACATGGCCAACATGGGCTACCAGGCTACAGGGCTACAGGGCTACAGGGCTAAAGGGCTACAAGGGTAACAAGGGCAAGAAGAGCAACATGGGACACATGGGCAACAGGGCAACAAGGGCAACAAGGGCAACAAGGGCAACATGGGCTACGAGGCTACCAGGCTACCAGGCTACAGGGCTACAGGGCTACAGGGCTACAGGGCTACAGGGCTATAAGGGCAACAAGGGCTACATGGGCTACATTGGCTACAAGGCTACTGGGCTACAGGGCAACAAGGGTAACTGGGCAAATCTTCATCCTTACTTTATACCTTTGCATGAAGCATCTTTTATTTCAAGAAAGTAACAAAGAACTTCAAGGCTAAACTAACTTAAATCAACCTATGCATTCGATCTACGTTCCTGATATCCTCTCCCATCGAAATCTTTTTATATTTCCTTCTATATTTATTTCTTGGTATTCATTTCTTATTATATTTTTAATTAATCCACTTCTTATTAAATATTTTTTCATCCTAAAACTACGTCGACCAATCAGAGCGAACCTTGTAAGAGCTGCGTACCGCCTGTAACCGTGGCGATGTCTGAGAGTGATTTCGTACACTAAGCACCGAAAATGTGGCTGAAACATACTGGAAATATAACATGAGGCATCGTGGAACATCCAGTTGTCGACATGTCGCGAGGTAAGTGGAATATATCATTATTTTCTCTGTGCATCGTTATTTTCACGTTATTATGCTAATTAGGACGGCGGTCTTTGTTGACAAAAGCACAGCTTAAACTTCTTCTTCTAACATTTTACAGTTGTAACTGCCCCAAAATTTTATTGCATGTTTTTACAGGTGAGACATTGCTCTTTAAGTGGAGGGTAGTTTTGGGATCTCAAGTGATGTACTTTTGGCGATATTTTCCTTTAAACTTCGCCTTTTTTATGGCGCTTCATGAGTAGTCCGAAAGGGAAGAAATTTAAAATTCTGTAGAAAAATCAGGTGATGATCAAATTGCCAAAACAGCCTCTCAATGTAACAAGAAACATTTTCTTGTCTCGACTAAAGTGTTTTTACCCGGATTTAGATCGTTTTCTTTGTATGGCAAATTGTTAAAAATGTGCCCTAAAATGGCCGCTGAAAGCCCTCTTAGAGGGGCAAAACCAAGATGGTGGCCCCAGCGCTAAAATACCAATCGAATTGAACTGAAAGTTATATTTTTGTGAATCACTTATCTAGACCATTCATCTGAGAAAGTTTGAGGAATTTGATTTTTTCTGGTCCAAATGGCCATAGTTGAAAATTACAGAGGGCGCCTCTTAAGGAGGTTGGCAACAGTTTCCAGCACTTTTCTAACAGCTATTCTTTGAAGGATGAATACTACCACTGTTTAACAAGTGATGCTACAATAATGGTATCACACAAATGCCCAATTATTAGTACAGAAGTTACGGTCATCCTTTTTATATAACAGGTTACCATAGCAACAATACAACCTGTTCAAAACACCGTTAATGTAAGCTTTAAGTGCCTATAATTTAAAAATGAGTTTGGTGACCCCCATTTTTTATTATCAAAATGAGCATGATAAGAGGCAACTTTTTACAATGTTTAAAAAAATTCTGTGGAGAAGGTTAAAAGCCACATTGAAATTTAGAAAATTCAACTGTGTTTAAACATTGTGAATTTTTCTCTTCACAACAGGTTGTACTATTCAATCATGCAGCAAGTCGACACATTCAGGGAGTTGCTGGGAATGCCAGACAATGAACGTTTTAATGTTGTGTTATTTGGAGGTACATGTAGGACTACATACATTTATATGGCATGAGATTCCTTAGTATCAATAATAATTATAATAGCAAAAAATACACAGCAATGGTTTTTAATTTTAAAAAAATACACAGCAATAGTTTTAATTTTAAAAAAATGCACAGGAGTGGTTTTCGATTAAATTGAAGGTTACATGCAAGAATTCAGGTACTTCTGAACAAAACAAAACTGACCTATGATTGGTATTACAGTGAGGGCACTCGAACCATGGACACTGCATTTTTTCATACATTGTTTGGTGACTACATATATTCCAATAGGGATCTTCATATTAACAAAAGGATTTAAAGTGTTTTTGCATAGTAAAAATCCCTTTAGTATCTTTTACATTATATCAAGAGCCCTCATTCTGTGGTCACCCAAAAAATGCCAGGTGTACTAGTAATTCATGATTTTCGAGTGTCCTTACGCTGTAAAGCAGCAAATGCTTGTGGGGTCGTGAATTACAGATGCATACAGTACAGTACAGTGTTGTAATACCAGACTACATGGAAGCCTTCTAGCTATGAGCTCTCAAATAATGTGTGCTGTCAATTGATAAGAAAAGAAAATGTCAACTAATTATTGCTTTAAGAGTTAGGGAGTTTGCAGTGATACCGTAGACAAATGCAGTATTTAGAGTGGAAGTTGACGGTTGTAATGGCTTTTTGTGCAGGTCATCTATCAAGATTGAATTGGAATTTGTGACTACCATCTGGAGCTTTGTTATAACTTTCAAATGTAATTTTCTGGCTGCAGGTTTCATTGGGTCACTGTTTTCCCTTCTCCAGTTCTTATGTTGTCCTTTGATTGGTGCAGTGTCCGATGTATTTGGAAGAAGATTGCCAATGATTGTTTGTATGGTGAGAAAGTCCTTACATGTCTTGAACATAATTAGTGGAGCTGAGACATTATTTTAAAATAGATCTGGAACTGTTAGTAGCCTGAACTGTTGATAGTAGCCTGTTAGTAGCCTCAATCTTTCGTTCATTATTTTGTTCCTCAAATTACATTTTTATAGTCAGACTGGCCTGCAGATAGCTAGTGGTAGTCTAGACAGGCCAGTCTATTAAGATCTAATTATCAACATTTTTATTAATAAATATATTATAATAGAAAGGTTAGAAAAAGTAAATAAAATAGAAAGGTGGGAAAAGAATACAAAAAAGTCATGGGTCATCATATTAATTACTACTGTAGATAATATATGTACCATACATCATTATTATTTAATTTTATTAATTTTATTTATTATTGTTATTATTATTATTATTATTATTATTTACTACTACTACTACTTCTTTGAGAGCACTTACATGCAGTACGTAGTATATTTTCAGTTCTGAGTTTGAATGAGTTTTTGGCAGTTCTCTCAGAGAGCATGGTATCTCATTCTTGAAAAGGCATTTTTGTATTTAAAGTTTTGGGGGTTTTATGTTAATAATTCTTGGAGGTAGAAGAGTGTGTGTTGTAAGAATGAGCATTGGATGTTCTTGTCAATAAATTACAAAAATATATATTATGTTAATTGGTTAATTGGTTCTGAAGCAGTGCTAACATCATGCATCAATTCAGATAAAGATTTATAGTACAAAGAGTTTAAAGACAAAAACTTAGCATTCATAAACAATGCAATGGTATGTTCATTTTTCTTTGCAAAGTACATGACACATAATGCACGTTTTTTTTTTTCTATACATTAAGATTTTGTGAACCAATTTTATGAAACAGCTTTACTATTGTTGAAATCCCTTCCACAAAAGATCTCAAGAAAATACACTTTTTAAAAAAGGCTGTCTTAAAAAAAAACCACTTTCATCAGGCACAGGTTGTAGGTTTTTATTTGAACTGACCTGTCCATATTTCAGATGGGAGTGCTGGCTTCTTATGCTGTCTGGGCATACTCGTGGAACTTTACCATCTTTGTCATTGCCAGAATCATTGGTGGATTATCTAAAGGCAATGTCACCATCTCTACAGCTATCATTGCTGATGTTACTTCCACAAAGAACAGGGGGAAAGGAATGGTAACAAAAACACCTTTCAAATCAAAAGACTAGCATTTGAATGGCCATACATTAGGGTTTGAACTGCTAATTAAAGGGCCCTAGTCAGCCACACCTTTTTTTTGTTTCTAACATCGAAGAGTTTGGCTATATTATATTTTATTCAAAGCATGTCCAAACAAAGGAAATCACTGTGAAACTACTAAAGATACATGTAATTAAACATACATGTACTTTCAGGAACACAACTTATAGTAAAGCAATAAGTTTTTGCTTCACCCTGCAATATCAATAATTTCGATGGCATCAAAAATGGCGGAGGCTGACTAGGATTCTTTAAAACAAAACATTCCACAGTCGTTGGCTTGAGACCTGTTTGAAATACACACACGAAGTTATGACAAGCACTCATGCATTCTAGGCTTCATTGAAAATACAAATTCTCAGTCATAAATTATACATAAATTATGGGTATGGGGTCAGAGTTTTTTAATCTTTAATTTACATGTATTAACAGTCGAATTAATTAACTTTAATTTAATTGAACTACCTAGATGATTTTTATGAAGTTCAACATAATTATGCTGTGTGTTCTTTGGTCTCTGTCAACAGGCTCTTGTTGGTATTGCATATTCCTTTGGCTTTATTATTGGGTCTGTGATTGGTGCTGTATTTGCCAAGAGGTCATCACTTGAGAGTGGAAACCCTTACTTCTTACCAGCCTTGTTTGCAATTATTTTGACTGTAGCAGACATCTTGTTTGTGTATACATGTCTTAAGGAGACATTGCCAAAAGAAAAAAGGGTAATACTTGAAATACAGTGTAAATGCTTATACGTTGAGATTTTAACTGACTGAGATGAAACTTGACGTACACCTTACATTGTACTGTAGATATAATGTATTTATATGTGGTTCTTATTAACTAAGTGGGAGGTATGTACAGGAGCGTCTTGACCGAGATCTTGAGTACTCAGCAAATGCACACAAACAAGGAGAGATTCTCCCATACTGGCCAACCAAGTGTGGTTAATGAGATGGTCATAACACTGAGTGTAGCCAGAGATTAAAACTTCAGTTTACTGAAGACCTAAGACCCAAAAATGAAGACCTGAAAACGAAGACCCGAAAATGAAGACTCCTTTATTTTCTGTATTTAACATGATCGTGCTATCAGTGATTCTCCCATACAAACCTTCAGTGTAGCCAGCTTATACATAAATTTCAATCCTAGCACTCTACATGTACATGTAATTATTATCCTCATGTTTGACCAATAAGCTATGTACATTAAAACTGAAAATTAAAGTCCTAATAATATGCATAATTATTGTCCTGATTTTGTATTCATTTGTTGAATTGCTCACTTACATGTATGTAGCTATACACAGTCAGTTAATCGTACCAATTTTTTCCTAATATATACATAATTTTTTTCTTTTAAAAAAGGCAAAGTCTCTACTATCTGAATTTAGAAATGCCAGCCAGCTTCTCAACCCTGTGTCACTCCTCAAGTTTGATGCAGTGGAGATCAGATCCAGTAAAGAAGGCAGGTGTAAGAATGTAATGACAAATAGTAGTTTAATTTGAGTTTGGATGAAATTCATTAACTCTCTATTATTAATTTTTAAGTTCCGGTATATTGGTGAGAACTCTAGAGAGCAAGACCCTCACTGGTACACACCTACATGTACATGTAGGAAAAAAAAGGCTAGAAGCAATCTGCATATAAGACTTCATCCAGATAACATCAACGGGATAGTAAAATTTTAATTCTTGAAGGATGGATATACCTGCAGTCAAAAACCATGCAACAGGAGAACAGTAAAACAGCTGATTACAGAAAGAACAACTTTGTGCCAGAGCAATAGAACAAATTATGGAGGATTAGAATGCACCACTCAAAGCTGAGTTTCATGATGGTGCTGCATAACCTGGTCTGTAAGCCTGATCAACTCCAATAATTAGCAATCTTGATATCTTGAATGAAGTGGGTGTGATTTGTTGTATTTTCTAGATCTAAATGCAGTTCGTGGCCTTGGCTTGGTGTATTTTCTATTTCTATTTTTCTTCTCTGGACTTGAGTTTAGGCTAACATTTTTGACGCACAAGAACTTCAAGTATTCAAGGTATGTGTGTACCAAAAGTAAGCGAAGTATTTACTGAAAATTACACAGTGGAACTTTGTTTTACATTGGTCATGACTCTCCCTTGGAGAGGCCGTATGGCATGTCTGCAAGCTTTGTAATATGGTATGAATGTATTTATCTTTTTAGCATGCAGCAAGGAATGATGTTTTTCTTCATAGGAATCACCATGGCCATTGTGCAAGGTATTATTGAATTATTCCATAGGGTTATAAGAACTCTGCAGATGGCAATTAGGCAAAATATTCCAGTTATATGTAATGATGGCGCGAGCAAAGAGAATATACATTTTGATGATCAAAGTATACATTGAGTTCTTTCCCTTTTTCATCACGGTGTTTTCTGAAAGAAATAGAAAACATGTTCTCTGTGTTTCTATCAAGTTATAGATAAGAAAGACTTGGGAAAGTTTGGGAGAACCCTAAAAGCTGTGGAATATTACACTCGGCCAGTGGCGGATCCAGACTTTAAGCTAAGGGGAGGGGCCTGGTTTTGTTTTACTTGAGGGCCCGGGTCCCCCAGGCCTCTCCCATAGATCTGCCACTGTTGCCTATGTCTCATGTTCCCACAGCATTTCTCATTCTCCCAAACTTCCACTCGTGTTTCTACATTCATAACTCGAGAGAAACATGGTACACATTTTCTATTTCTTAAATGAAATTCAAACTGGGCTTAGCCACAGCTTAATTATTTTGCTAACTGCTGTTAAAGTATGATGTGTTAATTAATGTCTCAGTCACAGCATAAGATGTGATATTCAAATTACTCAGAAAACACAGGAGTGTATTGTGTTATACAATGCATAATTATTTCAAAGTGAACATTTGCGACATAATATTGTAAATACTACTACAGTATGAAAAAGGACATTTTTGTCAAACCAACATATAGACATAAACACTCAGCTACATGTGTCTGAGCCATGGTTCTTGAGGACAGTTATCAGAGTATATTTCCTTGCTTAAATTGATTATAAACTCATCAAGTTCTTTGTTGACTTTTCTTGTTTTATCCTTGTTAGGTGGTTATGTCCGTAGACAAGCTCCAGGAACAGAAAAGAAGACAGCTCTTAAGGTAGAACTGGATGGCAATCGCATTTCAGTTCACAAATGTTTTCTTTTACACTAGCCAGAGTGCATTATATTGATCAGGAGTGCAAGTGTTAATGAGGCAGCATCTTTTGTCATTTATACTGTAGAAGTTATGTAACTGTTGATTTTGACTGGCTGAAAAAGCACAGGGAATGTCTTAGACATGTTAGCATTTAGGATTGACAGACAAATGTCATTCAGTATCAACAGACTTGCTTGCTTTGAAAACTACTGCTCTGCATTTTTCTGACAATGTTTCTGAACATCCTTCTTCTCTCCTCCCTCTCTTCTTCCCTAACCCTCCCTCTCGCTCTCTCCTCTCCCTCCTCTCCTGACCCTTCCTCCCTCCTCCTCCCTCCCTCTCTTCTTCCCTAACCCTCCCTCTCCCTCTCTCCTCTCCCTCCTCTCCTGACCCTTCCTCCCTCCTCCTCCCTCCCTCTCTTCTTCCCTAACCCTCCCTCTCACTCTCTCCTCTCCCTCCTCTCCTGACCCTTCCTCCCTCCTCCTCCCTCCCTCTCTTCTTCCCTAACCCTCCCTCTCGCTCTCTCCTCTCCCTCCTCTCCTGACCCTTCCTCCCTCCTCCTCCCTCCCACTCTTCTTCCCTAACCCTCCCTCTCGCTCTCTCCTCTCCCTCCTCTCCTGACCCTTCCTCCCTCCTCCTCCCTCCCTCTCTTCTTCCCTAACCCTCCCTCTCCCTCTCTCCTCTCCCTCCTCTCCTGACCCTTCCTCCCTCCTCCTCCCTCCCTCTCTTCTTCCCTAACCCTCCCTCTCGCTCTCTCCTCTCCCTCCTCTCCTGACCCTTCCTCCCTCCTCCTCCCTCCCTCTCTTCTTCCCTAACCCTCCCTCTCGCTCTCTCCTCTCCCTCCTCTCCTGACCCTTCCTCCCTCCTCCTCCCTCCCTCTCTTCTTCCCTACCCTCCCTCTCGCTCTCTCCTCTCCCTCCTCTCCTGACCCTTCCTCCCTCCTCCTCCCTCCCTCTCTTCTTCCCTAACCCTCCCTCTCGCTCTCTCCTCTCCCTCCTCTCCTGACCCTTCCTCCCTCCTCCTCCCTCCCTCTCTTCTTCCCTAACCCTCCCTCTCGCTCTCTCCTCTCCCTCCTCTCCTGACCCTTCCTCCCTCCTCCTCCCTCCCTCTCTTCTTCCCTCTCCCTCTCTCCTCTCCCTCCTCTCCTGACCCTTCCTCCCTCCTCCTCCCTCCCTCTCTTCTTCCCTAACCCTCCCTCTCGCTCTCTCCTCTCTCTCCTCTCCTGACCCTTCCTCCCTCCTCCTCCCTCCCTCTCTTCTTCCCTAACCCTCCCTCTCGCTCTCTCCTCTCCCTCCTCTCCTGACCCTTCCTCCCTCCTCCTCCCTCCCTCTCTTCTTCCCTAACCCTCCCTCTCGCTCTCTCCTCTCCCTCCTCTCCTGACCCTTCCTCCCTCCTCCTCCCTCCCTCTCTTCTTCCCTAACCCTCCCTCTCGCTCTCTCCTCTCCCTCCTCTCCTGACCCTTCCTCCCTCCTCCTCCCTCCCTCTCTTCTTCCCTAACCCTCCCTCTCCCTCTCTCTTCTCCCTCCTCTCCTGACCCTTCCTCCCTCCTCCTCCCTCCCTCTCTCCTTCCCTCCACCCTCCTTCCCTAACCCTCTCTTCCTCTTTCCTCTTTCCCTCCCTCTCTGAAGCACCCTCCCTCCTTCCCTTAACCTCCCTTCTTCCTTCCTCCCTCTCTCCCTGACCCTCCCTTCCTCTCTCCTCTCTCCCACCTTCTCCGAACCTCCCTCCTTCCTCCCACCCTTACACCTTCACTCTTAACTTTTCTTCCATCCTATCTCTTATTCTTTCTTCCTTCCTTCCATTTTTCTTTCTTTTTCTCATTCTTCCTTTTTTCATTAACATCCTGCAGGGTATGGCAGCGATAATGCCAGCAATGGTTATTGCAGGCCTGGCAAAGACTATCCCCACTCTTTACATGGGGCTAACATTGTTCTCCTTTGGTAAGTCCTTTTTTCAATGATACTTAACTCTTTGAGAGCAGATGATTTTATTCTTCAGTCTTCTCATTATGTACAAGTAGATAATCTTGAGGTATTTTATTTATGCCATGCAACCACAGTTGAATGCACTGGCTTAGTGCTGAAAATGTGATCCCAGACAGTATGCAATTGGCAAAGTTTTGTTGATGCCTTTACTGGTGAAAAAAGCTGGCTTTACAGGGCTTGTCTGTTATACAGCCACAAGGACTTGTAATACTGTAAGTTTCACCAGGCTCTGCTCCCTTCCCTCCCAGGAGAAATTTAAAAGAAATTGATAACAAAATTTACCCCAACGACGAGTTTCACTGTAATTGGAAATTAAAGTATCTTTTGGTTAACTTTTCCTTTTTAGGATCAGCAACAGTAGTACCTTGTCTGACAACTATGATCTCTCATCACGGTAAGACGAATGATTGAATAGCTTTTTTATTTCAGTCTTAAGATTAATAGAGCACTAAAAATACTAAAATATGGGGACACTGTAAAATACATTTAAACACACAAAATCTAATTGGCTTTTCCTAACCTCTCTAATCACCGTAATGAGACAGGCAAAGTTAGCTCACTAGTCTGCGCCAAGCACTCTGAGTTGGAATTCTTGCATTGATCAGTGTGTTGTGTTCTTGGACAAGACACTTAACTATCACGGTGCCTCTCCCCTGTCAGGTGTATAAATAGATAGCAGTGAATTTATGCCAGGGAACCCTGCAATGGGCTTGCATCTCATTCAGGGGGTTGGGGGTGGAATTACAGTACTCCTGGTCACTTCATGTTCAGAAACTGGAGATACGCACAGGCCACTACAAGGCTCAAGGGCAGCCTATCAAGTGCCTTGATTGCACTGACCAAAATGTTTGTCTCGCAGAAATCATGAAAATTATTAATGGTCGTGCTCTAGGTGATAGAACTGAAAAAAGTAAATCTTCTGTTCTGTTCTAACACAAACAGTTTATGACAATGTTTGTTGTTGTGGTTGGCCTTTTCAGAGTGGAGAGGAGTGAAGGGTTGTGATACCAAACGTTTTGTTGTTATTTATATTTTAGTGTAATTTAACACTTACTTAGGAAATGCTGATCAGAAGGGGAAAGTCATGGGAATTTTCAGATCCCTTGGGGCCTTGGCACGAGCGATTGGTCCTGTCGTGAGCTGTACAGGTGAGCGGTCCGTTCTGATTGGCAGTCCAGTTGGACTGCACGCGAAGTTACTACGCCACCTTATTTTATACATTAACTAGAAATACTACGTGTTCCCCTCAAAAACAACTTAAATCTGACGACGGAAAAGCCGAATGACATCTTGTGAAAAACGACTGTAGATTTTACCTTTGAAAGTCCCAATCATTGTCACGATCTGTTGAGAACGCCTGTGGCTGTTAAAACTTGCTCAGGCTAATGATGTATAGCAGCGTTCAATTCTAAATGGGAATACGAAAAATTGGCCGCCGTCGATCGCGTTCCCTAGACTACGCAAACTTAGTCATTTTGCCCAGAGTGGCTCCACATGTACGCAGATGTACATTTGTTGTTCTCATTATACACTCTTGTGTTTGGTGCGTTTATACTTCCTGAATGCGTCCGTCCATGTATTCGTCTTTTTTTGTCGCCTCGTCTGTTTATTGTGTACTGTTTTTTGCTTGTTTGTTTGTTTGCTAGTTTATTTATTTCTTTTCTATCTTTATTTAGTGAATGCATAATTCATTCATACTCTATTTGTGTCCCTCAGTCTACTGGTGTGTAGGGCCCTTCTGGTGTTACTTTGTTGGCGTTCTCCTGTTTATGCTCCCCATGAGGGTCTTGGTAAAGTTACCAGCTTAACAAGAGTCAAGCAAGATAGTTTTTATTTTTCAAGAAACAGATCAAGATACGCTCTGTTGGTCTGGAGTTAGTCTTTATGACGCAAGCTGGAATAGCTCCTAATTGGTAATTCCTAAACAGTTATTTGGCCCCGAAGACTGCATAATTAATTTCTTACCTCATTGCAGCTAAATTTTGCAAGAACTAGGTGACACTTTCATTGCTTGCTATCGTCGAAGTTGCACAAATCGATGTAAAAAGTTGTAAAACACAAAACTAAGAAAGAAATGGGAAGGTGGTCAACTCGTGTCACGCAATATATTTTTTACATGTGACTGTTGTAATATGCTTCTTCTTAAGCAATAGGTATCGAAGCGGGCAATACTCGTATGTACAATAATTGTGATAATAAAAGCTTCATACTTAGATGTCGTTTTTTTATTTTATTTATTTATTTATTTATTTTCATTTTAGTAGTTGGCATTGTGAGAACGAAATGTTAAAATGCGGACAAGAAAACAAAAATAAATGAGAATATATGAAAGATCGTATATTTGAATTGCGGAATCTTGCGATGACGAACTACAAAATAACACAAAACAATACAATGCAATGTAATGCAATAGAAATTTATTGTGTAATACTCTTAGCTATATGTGAGTTGTGACATCACAGGAAAGATACCATGACACAAAAGTATTCCAGAGACAATCAAATTAAAAGTGATATTATAATTATGATATGCGTAAATGTTTTAAAATTTCTATATATAAGCAAGAATCATGAAATACAATCTAAAATAATCACACGTTGTGCTAAAAGGTAAAAACAATAGTCATATGTACAATCAAGCTCACGCTAGCGATGCCTGCTCAATTGACTTATTAAGCTTTTTGATAATTCTTTTTTTAATTTTGTCCCTTATCCAATGATTTATTTTAAAGTAATGTCATTTTATCTTACACGTTTACATTTGTTAATGAATCACAGGTTCTAAGTAATTTACATTCGCAACTGAACAGTATATCTGCGCCTAACAAAGTCTAAATTGTATTATTCCTTATTTTGAACAAGTAGAAACTTTTTTCATCCTCTTAGAAAACCAATCAGTCGATTGGCTCGCTAAGGGAGATAAACACGTGAAAGGGTCGTGGAAGTTTGTCGAAAGAAAATTGAATGTTAAAACCCCTAACCACCTCGGGTGTGGCTCAAGCTATATTTTACCCCTTAAAGATACAACATCTAAAAAAGGCAAATCAGACCTTTAATGACTTTCGTGACAATTTCATTCAAGACTTTCTTCTGTGAAGACTGACTGGTCGATTTAAACCACTTACACAGTAAGATGAAATTTTTACAAACCCTCAGAATTCAATGATTGCTGAGCAAATTGGCCCAAGTATTGAAAAAAGTTCGCAAGAAAATTCTCTAAAAGAGACAACATAAAACATCCCCGCCTCTTTCACTTGGGGACCCCTCCGTCCGCCCCATCGAACTGAGAAACTTTGCATCAATATTAGGTAACAAAGTCGCTCGACAGATGCTAGCCTTCTTAAGAGATATGCGTGATTAATTTCGATAACAACATTAAGAAAAATTCGTTTGCAACCACGGCAAAAAAAAAACGTTCGTTTCTCTACTGCTTCTGTGAAAAAAGAAAAACCAGTTGTACTTGTATTAGACAATGGCAACGAAAAAAAAGCAAAGCAAACTTGTCTTTTCTATTTCCAATGTCCTTGCAGAAGTTTCTTGGTTCATTTCTTGATGTTTAATTTCTATGGAGTACTCCACTGACGAAGTCTTTCCTTCCTATAACAACAAAAAACAACAATTTGAAGATATTATCTTAAAGTCTCCTAACCATTGTATAACATTAGTTTCTCTTTAGCAGAGAATAAAGCCGGAAAAAAAAAAGTAGAAACCGTGGAAAGTCAAGCTTCAACGGGACTCAAAACTATGATCGCTACTATATCGGTGCAGTGCTTTACCAACTGAGTTATCAAATCAACCATGAGCAGATCGATTATTTGTGTGTTCATTGTCGTAATATATTCGCAGATGATGAATACAGTTTGTTTCTTGAACTGAAGGTATACGCGCCCTATCATCTCTTAAACGTAAGTACCAAATGTTAGGTAGATAAATCACAAGAATAAGGGATCTGATTGCCTTACAAGAAAGTTTTTTGTTAAAAGAAAACATTTTCTCAGTAATTGGAATTGAAAATATGTTGATACATTGTAGCTGCTTTACATACAACACAGCTAGATTTTGCCCTTTTAAACACAAAAGCAGAAACTGAAAGTAGCGTTCTTTTAAGTAATATTGCTAACCAACGAAGCACATTCCTAAAATCTTTTCTTCGCTAGTGGAAACATACCTTTATTTTTCAAACGCAAATGTCACGTCATCTCCAATCAGCATGAACGGTGCCCACCTGGAAACCTTGGTAAAGCCGTGATCTCTCAACCACTTCATGGCCGCGTGAAGAGATACACTGGCACTTTCTCCACGAACAAGGTGCTCGTAAAAGCGACTCATCAACTTCTTTCTTGTGCTGTCGTCTAGAGCCCACAGTGCCACCAACACTGAGCGTGCACCGGCTCCTAGAAACGCGCGAGCGATTCCAACAACTCCCTCGACTCTAATTTGTCCACGGCCACTGTGACAACAGCTTAGTACCACCAGTTTAGCTCGCACTTTCACTTTTGAAATGTCGGACACTTTCAAAAGGTAGTCGTCTTCTAGTGGAACCCCGGTGGTGGAACGTGGAGGAGAAAGAGCAATTTCTCCTCTTTCAGCATTACCATGTGCAGCAATATGTATCAGACTTACTGAATTTAGCTTCTCAAGTACCGCTTGCTTGGTTGCGTCCTGTCCTAACAAAGGCCAAACGCCCAGCCGTCGTGCGATCATCTCTGCTTCCTTTCTTGCACCAGGCAAAGGCACGAAATTTTTATTGACTTCTTCTCTGTAAATCACCACACCAACATCAGGATCACCCACTACCAGAGCACCAGTCTGACAGTGATAGTCTGCAGGACTGTCCTGAATGAGCTTCAGAGTCGACAAAGAAGGAACCACGCGGATTCTGAAACGCTCCGATAAATATTTCCCACTTCCATTGAGTAAAGCTGGAAATGGAACACGGTACAGGTTGCGATCAGGAACAATGATGATTTCAGGTTGGTCAAGTAAGTCGGATACAGGATTAACGAGCAGTTCGTAGAACAAAGTTAGACTCGGTTCGGGATCATCCGTATTCCCAGGCTTATCTTGTCGCAAAGTTGTGAGGTTCTCTTCTTGACAAGATTCAGGATTTGTTTCAATGTCATTGCCATTCAAGGAGCGATCTCCGCGCACCTCCTCGGGTAAATTGCCAAAGTCTTGGAAGCTTTCAGCCATTATAGCAAAAAATTCATCCAAATCTTCAGCAACCTTTGTTAATCTTGTGTAAAGAGTCTTTTTATCCACATCAAGTTTTCGGAACTGAATGACTCCGCTTGTCTTGAGAATCCACAAAAACACTGTTTGTTCAAAATAAGAAATGTACAGACAAGTAGAGTTACTTTCTTTCTTCATGACATTTTCAACAACAGTCCATGATTGCGGGTCAGCTGATATACGATTTTCAACAGAGTACTGAGTTGCCATCAAGTCCGCTAAGGCTCTAGCTCGTCCAAGCTCTGCAACATAAAGAGCATCCTTAGGATTTCCAGCGCGACGAAACAATTCACTGAGCTGCTGATAGGGAAAAACATGCATGTCTGCAAAGGATATCTTAATTTGATCGCTGCCTTGAAGAAAACCTCGCATTTTTTCGGATTTTTCAATACTTCGTAACAAAAAGGAATGAGCTTCCTGGAAATTGTGTTGTCCTAACTTCGTCAGTGAAAGATGACAATAGCAAGAAAACTCAATTTCAGCTTCCCCAATATTTTCACTTATTGAGAGTGCCTTGTCAAGATATTCCTCGGCTACGTCATGATCACCGCCAGATTGAAACACTTTCCCAAGGCTGAGGTAACTTGATGCTTCTAATCTTCTGTTACCAATTTCAACTGCAATCGCAAGTCCTTTCTCGAAGCAGGCTTTAGCTTTATCTTTATCACCAAGGGATTCGTGAAAAGAACCTTCTGTTAAGTGATATTGTGCTTGTCCTTCTTTATCACCAATTTTCATGATGATCTCAAGCGCATTATCACAAGATAATTTACTCTGCCTATAGTCTCTAAGATGTAGAAACACAGTTGCCAGGGATAGGTAGGTGCGTGCTTGGTCTGTCTGGTTACCAATTTCCCTACTGATCGCAAGTGCTTTTTCATAATATTCTTTAGCCTTGACATATTCACCGAGACAGTAAAACACAGTTCCTAAGTTTCCATACGATGATCCTTCTGTCGCTCTGTCACCAATTTCCATGCTGATCGCAAGTGCTTTTTCACAATATTCTTTAGCCTTGACATATTCACCGAGACAACGAAACACAGTTCCTAAGTTTCCATACCATGTTCCTTCTTTTGCTCTGTCACAAATTTCCATGCTGATCGCAAGTGCTTTTTCATAATATTCTTTAGCCTTGACATATTCACCGAGACAGTGAAACACATTTCCTAAGTTTCCATACCATGATCCTTCATTCGCTCTGTCACCAATTTCCATGCTGATCGCAAGTGCTTTTTCATAATATTCTTTAGCCTTGACATATTCACCGAGACAGTGAAACACAGTTCCTAAGTTTCCATACGATGATCCTTCATTCGCTCTGTCACCAATTTCCATGCTGATCGCAAGTGCTTTTTCACAATATTCTTTAGCCTTGACATATTCACCGAGAGAAATGAACACAGTTCCTAGGCCTCCATAAGCCACTCCTTCTCCTTCCCTGTTACCAGTTTTTTGCATCATAGTGACCGCTCTCTCATAAAGCTCTTTTGCTTCAGCATACATAAATTGACTCTGATATGTCTGTGCCAGATTTATGCAAAGCATACCTTCTTGGACAGTATCACCACACTCGCGGAGAATGGTGAGAAGTTTCCAGCCGCACGCTATTGCATTTGAGTGATCGCTAACACGACGGTACGCCTCAAACATGGTATGATAGATTTGTCTGTAAATTGTTCGCTGTAATGGCTTCTTTACACTCAGTACTTTGTTACTGAGCAAAACTAAGCTTTCTCTGCATAACTCGTTGGCTTTTAAGGCACGACTAGTGTTGAGAAGGAAATTTGCAACAACTATGGCTAAAAAGATAGCATGTAAAATTTCTTCTGCGTAGTTCATGACGTTTTCCTAAGTAAGTCTTGTAACTGAAAAATAAATCAAATAAGGCTGAGTCTGGAATTTTTGCCTTATTACGTAATAAGCTTCGTGAATAGTCATAATCGGGGACGGAGACCGTAAGCGCGCTCCATTTCTAGTATTGGGGCTGTCCCTGTATGATATGGGACAATTTTTCTATTTTTAGGACAAATTGCGCCATCATGTGCGGTACACGCGCGTACATGCTGCGAGGATTTTTGCGGATGTAGCGCGGGAAAATGGCGACCGAAATTCCCGAAATGTTTGATGCTTTTGGCCCACAAATCAGTACGTTCATGTCTGTTGGAATTTTGCTTGAGTGTTTTCGTCGTAAGCGGCTCCAGTAAGTAAGACAGTGTTTAATTTAGTTATGTCCAGCTTTATATCACTGACCAAGTTGTGTTCCGCTGCTTCTTTTATAGGCCTCCACATTACTCCGCTCTAAGTTTCACATATGTTGAAGATTAACAGCTTTTCCATAACACAGCAAAAAATTGTAAAAAAAAATGCTGCTCAGTACTGTTTGTGTAAAAATCCAATAAATTGTCTGTTGTCGATGAAGAAGAGCGCCAGCCAATAAAACATGACAAATTGGACTTCCGCACTTTCGTGTGAAAAGGTACATCGAACTGATATAGTATCTCTCGTTTTTAAATATGTTTAAGGTTGATAAATGTTTGAGAACATATTAAAAGCTTAGCTGAAAATATGTGAATACAGCAGAAATAATCAGCAAAGTTACGATGACGCTTTCTTTAACCAACTCGAATAACGATTTCGATTTCGTTGGTTGAGTTACCAAAACTCCTTGTCTATTTTAATTTATTTTCGCAGTGTAAAATTTTACTATGTTAAAGAAACACACAGGATGTTAGTAGCCTTTTGGCGTTGGTGAAAACTGTTGCAGCATCTCAGCACAAAAGATAACGAAAGATATCTTTGTCAAGATTTGTTGACAATTGAAAACACCGACTCGGATTTGAAAGTGCTCGCGCTGCACTATGCAAATGAGCTACTTAACGTGCGCGTCAGACTTTCCTTTCAAAAACTTTTTCAAATTTGCCAAACAAACAGAAACAATAAGAAATTATCAAAACAGGGTTTGGTTATGATTAAGCATTGTTTGGGAAACGCACAAATTAACTCGATACCAGGGTAAAGAGTTTTCTCGCATAACTTTTCTTTACAGAACAAATGCAAAATCTTACTCGTACAACCAGCGCGAGCAGATATTATCCATTCACAGCGCGAAATTTAAGACTTATTTTCGACCCTGAAAAACTCACCTTTTCCGTTGGCTCAGAGCATAAAACTACATATTAGTACCCTGGTTCTTATTCCCTGCCTTATTCCCTGCCATCGCTGTGAAAAATCTGCAAGAGAATCTCGCAACTCTCACCATTTTATCACACGTCACAACATCCACGCGAGAGCCCCCGACATGTGCGTGGATCCGCGCGGATATATGACGTCAGGATGACGCAACTTGTTCTAAAAATAGAAATATTGTTCCATATCATAGGTACGCGCGGATCCCAAGACTGACGGTCTCCGTCCCCGATTATGGCTCCTGGCTTTGTGTTATTACGAGGAAGGGTAGGGACTCGAAAAAGCCAAGTTTGAGCAAGTTAGTATTCTGAACCTGCGCATTATACCTTTAGGTCTGATCGACTAAATAAATAAATGGTAAAATAGTGCTTGCTGTAAAAGTGCCGAATTCATTTCGGGTGTACAATTGCAAGTTCAATTTCTCAATTTTGTACTTGACATCTCCGAATCACTCAATCTATAAAATGTTGGAATGTACAAATCACCTTTGGAAACTTTTCATGAGTAAATTCATTCAGGTCCATTTGTGAATAAGCTTCTCAAACAGAGAGTTGAAGAATGACGTTTACGGTGAACGACAAATGAAAAAAATTGCGTCTTAACTTGTTTTCTTTCTTCACCTATATATATAATCCTTAAATCGATCCAACACAAAAAGAGACAAACAAATGTTTCTAGTCACCGCAAATACTGATATTCTCTCAATATTTTTCCTACTTAGTGCAACTCGATCGTGAAAATTATAAAATTAAGGCTTACAATACAAGACAAGTTGTACTCACCTCACCAATCAGTTGAAATAAAAGCCTGAAGACCAACTTGTATTCCTTGCATGGAGTGATCTTTATTGTCAGGTTTGTTTTACACTGTTCGCTTTGGAAAGTAAAACACCGGATACCCGTAAATAATTCATAAATCAGACCTTGCACGAGGAAATTAGAAAACGAAATTTTCAAGTGTCATTTTTTCACACATTCCAAAAAAAAAACTGAAATTATGAAATGCTTGTTTTTAACCTATCTACGTGTATCATTTTTGATTTAATGTGAAATGGACTCACATAATCTTCCATCCTGAATTGTTTACATAAAAGGCATTAATTAGCGGTTTACAGATTACTGAAGTTATTCTGCTGTAGGTTAATTTCAATTTAAATTTATATGTTTTGCGTAACCCTTACTTTTAAAAAACGTTTTAAGACTTTTATCATAAATACATTTACATGCGCAAAAAATTTTTTTCAAACGTATTTTAGTTAAATTTTCTCGAAAATATGATATAAATTTCAATTGGAACCTGTCACCTTGCAAAAAGCATTTCATTTTTTTTTTGTAAAAAGAATGATCCAAGTATTTTAGCATATTCAAAGAAGACAGATTGTCATATGACGTAAATATGACGTGAGGATGTAGACAACCCAGCCACAACTTGAGTTTTCTTTTGGCATACTCTTTCGATTGAGAAGCGTAAAAAGACACGAGAACCAAAATAGTGACGCGAACTCTAAGGGGGAGGAGTAGGGAGAGGAGGAGGGCAAGGGGGAGGGGGTTAGACGCGCGTCTAAGCGTTGAACTCGACTCACAGGACTCCCGTTCGGAATCATACTGGCGGAGCAATCCCTGCTTAAAGTGATCCTTGTTGGTTTAAGCACCAACAAAACGATCAGGCAATGAAAACAGATTGTTTCGACAAAGCCCCACTTTCTCAAAAACATTAAATTAAAAGGAATGTATTTTCAACAAATTGTACCTTTCCGGTATGTTTCGACGGCGTTTCAGGCGGTTTGGTCGAGCCATGGTTTCTATTCTGGCGAGATGCAGTCCAGTTAAAATACCCACTGAGACGAAATGAGTCTGATATGCCGCCGAAGCGCAGCTAAAAAGGTACGATTAGGTATTTACAGTACACAAATTCCGTCATCCAGCGATATATCATATCAGTGATTTAATATTGCAAGTTATCATGCTCAGAGGGTATCAATGGGGTGGTGGCTTTTACTGCTAGTTAAGAGAATTAAGAGTTGATTTATTTTTCTTACGGTTAGCAGAAATCTTAATCAGAAATTTATTTCCACTGTTTTAAAAAGTTATAAATTAACCTTCAGAGTTTAAAACAGTTAATTTGATTACTGTAAAACATAGTTAAGGTCTTAGTACCATTCCAGGACGGAGAACGGTATTGTTATAAAAATTGTAGAGTAATAAAGCTTACAAGCCACAAGACAAGGCACAAAATGTCTTGACAAGAGATCTTGAGACTTTCACTTTCGTGGCTAAAATGTTTTTACCGTTAACATTTTCTACGGCTAACGGTTGACTTAACAATTTTTTCGCCTAACGGTTAAATTTTGACTCGTTTTACGGCTAACGGTTATCGCCATCGAGAGCCTCTGCCCAGGACAGTAGACACGGCTTCTGAATTGCGAATCTGGCTACGGTATGATTGTACCTCAAAAATAATTTCGCCCAATTGACTATATTCTCATCACCCGTCTGCTTAAGAGCACACTAATATTGTTAGGAGAAATCAGATATTGGTCAACCTGACGCGTCTTAAAAGCAGCACAGTGACAAATGATTATGCCTCCAGCCAAGAGCGGATGATCCATGAACGTCTTCCGGGGTGAATTATCCTAGATCTATAGAGTGTGTTCACGCCGCGGACGTCATCAAATTCTCAAATCCAAAACTAAAGAGTCCCCAAGGGTTTTGTCCTCATCAGGGATAGGAAGTACTAAATTTATATCTGTTTACAACTTTTCAGCTCAATAGCGTCCTTCGGTTGGAAACCAGCGCATTTTGAATTTCGGAGTCATGGCGGTGCGTGACATGAAGCTAAGATCACGTTTGTCGAAACATATACACTTATCTCGTGATTTTTAGCCATTTTAGGAGTTAAAGTATTAGGAAAAGTGCTTTTGTAGATGTTTTTTGGTTTGGATCAGATAATCAGTTGTCTAGATAGCCAAAGTAAGTTCCAGATGTCTTTCGGGCCGCCATATTGGAGGAGTAAGGAGGTCCTCCAGCATGGTGGCTCCATACAAGGCACTATAATTTTGTGCGGAACATTTCGACGAATATCTCAACTTTGGAACAACGCACACACCGTAAACTCGGAGAACTGTCTTCCTTATTTATCGTCTATAATATCACAATTTCTTGACTTTATCCACTTTTATTGCGTGACAATGTACACACTCTATTGACAGGGAGTGGCTATTGTAAGCGCTTAAATGCCTCACTGATATAACATTGTCGCATCTGTTGGTTTTATTTTCGTGAGGTCGCTGAATCTGAAACAATATGCGAAAAAAATCTGGTTGCCACGACATATGAGGTCACCAAAATGTGACGACGTAATATGACACAAGCGTGACGTGCACCGAAACTGAAAATAGATTTCAAAAATTTTGCACCGGGAAGTGCGAATCGTTCTCTTAAACTGCCCTGACTTGTTGCAGCGAAAAACGTAAAAAAATTAAAGCTTGCTTTTAAACAAAGTGCAGGATGATGCAACGCAAATAGATTTTCATGCACAAGGATACGATTGTTCCAAAGCTTGAAGAAGAGTTCATTGGTCACCTGTATTGGTGGTTTCATTCCGACACCGTCAGGAATACAGAAAGATATACGGCCTGATTCTGTGCCAATAGCAAAATAATGTCCAAAAAGACCATAAACATAGACATCATCAACACCTTAAAATCGCTATACCTTACTACTGGATGAAATGTCTGAGTAACTTTTGCTGCGCTAACGTTGGTTCTCCCAGTAAATGGTCTATAGACAAATGCCCCATTCATACCAACTTAACAAGTTTAACTAAATCAGGTTTAGGTTTTTCCAATTTGTCGACTACGTTTCGAATTCATTTTGAAAAGTCAAATTTCAAACCACCTTGCTTACATACTTTTACCGGCTAGGTTTTTACTTTGTTAAGGTTACCGTATACCTTCAGGGGTGTCTCACTTCCAAGCGATGTAGCGCGTCCGGTTTAAGATGTAGATACCTAAACCCCTATATCAAATTAAAGCTTATAGAGCTGGCTATCAAACCATACCAAAAATTTTGAAATAAAATGAAGTGCCGATTTTTTCACGGCCACTAAATGCGAACGTCCTAATCACCTTTTGGAAGCTACAAGTCAAAGCGAATTTTGTTTTTCGCCAATTTATTTTTTTCCTCGGTTTCAGGACAAAAAGCGCTAAAAAAGCGTGTCTGCGTTTTTCCACATTCAATTGCAGTAAAAAGTTACAGAACATTTTCAAAATAGGATTTAAAAAATGTGAAGTTATCGTACAAAAATTGCTCTCGGAGAAAAAATATGTCGAAATAAACAATTCGCAGACACTTTTTTGTTTTTTATATGTTAATCTAGCTACTGTCCAAATTTGAGGGCAATCAAACAAATCCCCTTTGAGTTGTAACTCTTTAAAGTGTCTGCTTCAAGCGAAAAAATTTATTCGAGAAAACAGCGCTAAGAAAAATCTCTTGCTTCGCAAACAAACTCCGCCCACAAACGCCTTCAACTGGGTTCTCAGATCACTGAGCCAATCAGCGCTTGGAAAATTTACTACCATTAACTCGCGGTTAAACTTACGCGTGAATCTCGAAAAAACCCTTGTGTTTCGCAATGCGCTCAAGGCGGAGAGATAATTTTTCTGTAGCTCGGTTTTTCTTGAAGCTGGTCTGGCAAAATGGGGAAGACGAAAAAGGATACGAACGCTAGAGTGGCTGGGCGACGAGAACAAACTGAACAAAAGAAAGCGCGGCGGAGCAAATGTGCATGGATAATATTCCAATGGATCTCAATGAGTTGGGCGATTCATCAGTATCGGACTCAACAAAAGAGTCAATGTAAACATCGCTGTTATAGCTGTCGAGTTCCCAAATTTTTACAGAATCTTTCTGTACTCTTGACTCGATCTTTTCGCCCGCTTGATACGATAGCTATAGCTTCATCCGCGAGGCCAACTTTCGCTTCTTCACTCATTGATGTGTTTTCATTCGTTCTTCGCTTTTTCGAAGTGGTGAACAATGTTTTCCGTGGCCCATGTTTACTTATAACTTAATAGAATTACATCTAATACGGAAAATGCTTGGATCTGAATAGCCAGCCAATTCGTGGTATCCATATATTCCCGCGAAAGTAGTCTCGGTTGATTGCGTACACGTTATAGGGCTGTCAATCAAGAGGGAACTTTTACTTCCGGCCGTAACGTAAAACCTCCATTTCTCCGCCAATATTGAGTTTTTTTCAATTTTGTTTTCAGAAATTAGAGATTACTCTTCGATCATTACTTTGAACCAAAAATCCAAATTTGAAGAAAATTGCCGATCTGAAGGTATACTGTAACCTTAACGTAGGCGTCAGACTTTCTTTTCAAAAACTTTTTCAAATTCGCCAAACAAACAGAAACAATAAGAAACTATCAAAAACAGGGTTTGGTTCTGATTAAGCATTGTTTGGGAAACGCGCAAATTAACTCGATACCAGGGTAAAGAGTTTTTTTGCATAACTTTTCTTTACAGAACAAACGCAAAATCTTACTCGTATAACTAGCGCGAGCAGATATTATCCATTCACAGCGCGAAATTGAGACTTGTTTTCGACCCTGAAAAACTCACCTTTTCTATAAGCTCAGAGCGTAAAACTACATATAAGAGTCCGGGTTCTTATTCCCTGCCTTATTCCCTGCCATCGCCGTGAAAAATCTGCAAGAGAATCTCGCAACTCTCACCATTTTATCACGCAACATGACAGCATCCACGCGAGAGCCCCCGACATATGCGTGGATCCGCGCGGATATATGACGTCAGGATGGCGCAATTTGTTCTAAAAATAGAAAAATTGTCCCATATCATAGGTGAGCGCGGATCCCAAGACTTCTCCGTCCCTTATTATGGCTCCTGAAAAAGCTTATTACGTAATACGGCAAAAATTCTACACTCAGCCTTATTTGATTTATTTTTCAGTTACAAGACTTACTTCGGACAGCGTCATGAACTACGCAGAAGAAATTTTACATGCTATCTTTTTAGCCATAGTTGTTGCAAATTTCCTTCTCAACACTAGTCGTGCCTTAAAAGCCATCGAGTTATGCAGAGAAAGCTTAGTTTTGCTCAGTAACAAAGTGCTGAGTGTAAAGAAGCCATTACAGCGAACAATTTACAGACAAATCTATCATACCATGTTTGAGGCGTACCGTCGTGTTAGCGATCACTCAAATGCAATAGCGTGCGGCTGGAAACTTCTCACCATTCTCCGCGAGTGTGGTGATACTTTCCAAGAAGGTATGCTTAGCATAAATCTGGCACAGATATATCAGAATCAATTTATGTATGCTGAGGCAAAAGAACTTTATGAGAGAGCGGTCACTATGATGCAAAAAACTGGAAACAGGGTAGGAGAAGGAGTCGCTTATGGAGGCCTAGGAACTGTGTTCATTTCTCTCGGTAAATATGTCAAGGCTAAAGAATATTATGAAAAGGCTCTTGCGATCAGCATGGAAATTGGTGACAGAGCGGCAGAAGGATCATTGTGTGGAAACTTAGGAGATGTGTTTTGCTGTCTCGGTGAATATGTCAAGGCTAAAGAATATTGTGAAAAAGCACTTGCGATCAGCATGGAAATTGGTGACAGAGCGAATGAAGGATCATGGTATGGAAACTTAGGAAATGTGTTTTTTTCTCTCGGTGAATATGTCAAGGCTAAAGAATATTATGAAAAAGCACTTGCGATCAGCATGGAAATTGGTGACAGAGCGAATGAAGGAACATGGTATGGAAACTTAGGAATTGTGTTTCACTGTCTCGGTGAATATGTCAAGGCTAAAGAATATCATGAAAAAGCACTTGCGATCAGCATGGAAATTGGTGTCAGAGAAGGAGGAGCAACATGGTATGGAAACTTAGGAAATGTGTTTTTTTCTCTCGGTGAATATGTCAAGGCTAAAGAATATCATGAAAAAGCACTTGCGATCAGCATGGAAATTGGTGACATATCGAAAGAAGGAAGCTGCTATGGAAACCTAGGAACTGTGTTTCCTTCTCTCGGTCAATATGTCATGGCTAAAGAATATTATGAAAAAGCACTTGCGATCAGCATGGAAATTGGTGACAGAGCGACAGAAGGATCATCGTATGGAAACTTAGGAAATGTGTTTCGTTGTCTCGGTGAATATGTCAAGGCTAAAGAATATTATGAAAAAGCACTTGCGATCAGCATGGAAATTGGTCACAGAGTGACAGAAGGATCATCGTATGGAAACTTAGGAAATGTGTTTTACTGTCTCGGTGAATATGTCAAGGCTAAAGAATATTATGAAAAAGCACTTGCGATCAGCATGGAAATTGGTGACAGAGCGACAGAAGGATCATGGTATGGAAACTTAGGAAATGTGTTTCGTTGTCTCGGTGAATATGTCAAGGCTAAAGAATATTATGAAAAAGCACTTGCGATCAGCATGGAAATTGGTCACAGAGTGACAGAAGGATCATCGTATGGAAACTTAGGAAATGTGTTTTACTGTCTCGGTGAATATGTCAAGGCTAAAGAATATTATGAAAAAGCACTTGCGATCAGCAGGGAATTTGGTGACAGAGAAGGAGAAGGAAAAAGGTATGGAAAGTTAGGAACTGAGTTTCGTTCTCTCGGTGAATATGTCAAGGCTAAAGAATATTATGAAAAAGCACTTGCGATCAGTAGGGAAATTGGTAACCAGACAGACCAAGCACACATCTACCTATCCCTGGCAACTGTGTTTCTTGATCTTAGAGACTATAGGCAGAGTAAATTATCTTGTGATAATGCGCTTGAGATCATCATGAAAATTGGTGATAAAGAAGGACAAGCACAATATCACTTAACAGAAGGTTCTTTTCACGAATCCCTTGGTGATAAAGATAAAGCTAAAGCCTGCTTCGAGAAAGGACTTGCGATTGCAGTTGAAATTGGTAACAGAAGATTAGAAGCATCAAGTTACCTCAGCCTTGGGAAAGTGTTTCGATCTGGCGGTGATCATGACGTAGCCGAGGAATATCTTGACAAGGCACTCTCCATAAGTGAAAATACTGGAGAAGCTGAAATTGACTTTTCTTGCTATTGTAATCTTGCACTGACGAAGTTACGACAACACGACTTTCAGGAAGCTTTTTCCTTTTTGTTACGAAGTATTGAAAAATCCGAAACAATGCGAGGTTTTCTTCAAGGCAGCGATCAAATTAAGATATCCTTTGCAGACATGCATGTTTTTCCCTATCAGCAGCTCAGTGAATTGTTTCGTCTCGCTGGAAATCCTAAGGATGCTCTTTATGTTGCAGAGCTTGGACGAGCTAGAGCCTTAGCGGACTTGATGGCAACTCAGTACTCTGTTGAAAATCGTATATCAGCTGACCCGCAATCATGGACTGTTGTTGAAAATGTCATGAAGAAAGAAAGTAACTCTACTTGTCTGTACATTTCTTATTTTGAACAAACAGTGTTTTTGTGGATTCTCAAGACAAGCGGAGTCATTCAGTTCCGAAAACTTGATGTGGATAAAAAGACTCTTTACACAAGATTAACAAAGGTTGCTGAAGATTTGGATGAATTTTTTGCTATCATGGCTGAAAGTTTCCAAGACTTTGGTAAGTTACCCGAGGGGGTCTGCGAAGATCGATCCTTGAATGGCAATGACATTGAAACAAATCCTGAATCTTGTCAAGAAGAGAACCTCACAACTTTGCGACAAGATAAGCCTGGGAATACGGATGATCCCGAACCGAGTCTAACTTTGTTCTACGAACTGCTCGTCAATCCTGTATCCGACTTACTTGACCAACCTGAAATCATCATTGTTCCTGATCGCAACCTGTACCGTGTTCCATTTCCAGCTTTACTCAATGGAAGTGGGAAATATTTATCGGAGCGTTTCAGAATCCGCGTGGTTCCTTCTTTGTCGATTCTGAAGCTCATTCAGGACAGTCCTGCAGACTATCACTGTCAGACTGGTGCTCTGGTAGTGGGTGATCCTGATGTTGGTGTGGTGATTTACAGAGAAGAAGTCAATAAAAATTTCGTGCCTTTGCCTGGTGCAAGAAAGGAAGCAGAGATGATCGCACGACGGCTGGGCGTTTGGCCTTTGTTAGGACAGGACGCAACCAAGCAAGCGGTACTTGAGAAGCTAAATTCAGTGAGTCTGATACATATTGCTGCACATGGTAATGCTGAAAGAGGAGAAATTGCTCTTTCTCCTCCACGTTCCATTACCGGGGTTCCACTAGAAGACGACCACCTTTTGAAAGTGTCCGACATTTCAAAAGTGAAAGTGCGAGCTAAACTGGTGGTACTAAGCTGTTGTCACAGTGGCCGTGGACAAATTAGAACCGAGGGAGTTGTTGGAATCGCTCGCGCGTTTCTAGGAGCCGGTGCACGCTCAGTGTTGGTGGCACTGTGGGCTCTAGACGACAGTACAACAAAGAAGTTGATGAGTCGCTTTTACGAGCACCTTGTTCGTGGAGAAAGTGCCAGTGTATCTCTTCACGCGGCCATGAAGTGGTTGAGAGATCACGGCTTTACCAAGGTTTCCAGGTGGGCACCGTTCATGCTGATTGGAGACGACGTCACACTTGTGTTTGAAAAATAAAGGTATGTTTCCACTAGCGAAGAAAAGATTTTAGGAATGTGCTTCGTTGGTTAGCAATATTACTTAAAAGAACGCTACTTTCAGTTTCTGCTTTTGTGTTTAAAAGGGCAAAATCTAGCTGTGTTGTATGTAAAGCAGCTACAGTGTATCAACATATTTTCAATTCCAATTACTGAGAAAATGTTTTCTTTTAACAAAAAACTTTCTTGTAAGGCAATCAGATCCCTTATTCTTGTGATTTATCTACCTAACATTTGGTACTTACGTTTAAGAGATGATAGGGCGCGTATACCTTCAGTTCAAGAAACAAACTGTATTCATCATCTGCGAATATATTACGACAATGAACACACAAATAATCGATCAGCTCACGGTTGACTTGATAACTCAGTTGGTAAAGCACTGCACCGTAGCGGTAATAGTTTTGAATCCCGTTCAAGCTTGACTTTGGCTCAATTTTTTTTTTTTTTTTTCAGGCTTTATTCTCTGCTAAAGAGAAATTAATGTTATGCAATGGTTAGTAGAATTTAAGAGAATATCTTCAAATTGTTCTTTTTTGTTGTTATAGGAAGCAAAGATTTCGTCAGTGGAGTATTCCACAGAAATTAAACATCAAGAAATGAACCAAGAAACTTCTGCAAGGACATTGGAAATAGAAAAGACAAGTTTGCTTTGATCTTCTTTCGTTGCCATTGTCTAATACAAGTACAACTGGTTTTCTTTTTTCACAGAAGCAGTAGAGAAACGAACGTTTTTTTGTTTTTTGTTTTTTTTTTTTTTGCCGTGGTTGCAAACGGATTTTTTTAATGTTGTTGTCGAAATTAATCAGGTATATCTCTTACGAAGGCTAGGATCTGTCGAGCGACTTTGTTACTAAACATTGATGCAAAGTTTCTCAGTTCGATGGGGCGGACGGAGGGGTCCCCATGTCAAAGAGGCGGGGATGTTTTATGTTGTCTCTTTTAGGGAATTTTCTTGCGAACTTTTTTCAACACTTGGGCCAATTTGCTCAGCAATCATTGAATTCTGAGGGTTTGTAAAAATTTCATCCTACTGTGTAAGTGGTTTAAATCGACCAGTCATGGAAGTACTTAAACCTCTTCACAGAAGAAAGTCTTGAGTGAAATTGTCACGAAAGTCATTAAAGTTCTGATTTGCCTTTTTTAGATGTTGCATCTTTAAGGGGTAGAATATAGCTTGAGCCACACCCGAGGTGTTCAGGGGTTTTAACATTCAATTTTCTTTTCACAAACTTCCACGACCCTTTCACGTGTTTATCTCCCTTAGCGAGCCAATCGACTGATTGGTTTTCTAAGAGGATGGAAAAAGTTTCTAGTTGTTCAAAATAAGGAATAATAACAATTTAGACTTTGTTAGGCGCAGATATACTGTTCAGTTGCGAATGTAAATTACTTAGAACCTGTGATTCATTAACAAATGTAAACGTGTAAGATAAAATGACATTACTTTAAAATAAATCATCGGATAAGGGACAAAATTAAAAAAAGAATTATCAAAAAGCTTAATAAGTCAATTGAGCAGGCATCGCTAGCGTGAGCTTGATTGTACATATGACTATTGTTTTTACCTTTTAGCACAACGTGTGATTATTTTAGATTGTATTTCATGATTCTTGCTTATATATAGAAATTTTGAAACAATTACGCATATCATAATTATAATATCACTTTTAATTTGATTGTCTCTGGAATACTTTTGTGTCATCGTATCTTTCCTGTGATGTCACAACTCACATATAGCTAAGAGTATTACACAATAAATTTCTATTGCATTACATTGCATTGTATTGTTTTGTGTTATTTTGTAGTTCGTCATCGCAAGATTCCGCAATTCAAATATACGATCTTTCATATATTCTCATTTATTTTTGTTTTCTTGTCCGCATTTTAACATTTCGTTCTCACAATGCCAACTACTAAAATGAAAAAAATAAATAATTAAATAAAATAAAAACGACATCTAAGTATGAAGCTTTTATTATCACAATTATTGTACATACGAGTATTGCCCGCTTCAATACCTATTGCTTAAGAAGAAGCATATTACAACAGTCACATGTAAAAAATATATTGCGTGACACGAGTTGACCACCTTCCCATTTCTTTCTTAGTTTTGTGTTTTACAACTTTTTACATCGATTTGTGCAACTTCGACGATAGCAAGCAATGAAAGTGTCACCTAGTTCTTACAAAATTTAGCTGCAATGAGGTAAGAAATCAATTATGTAGTCTTCGGGGCCAAATAACTGTTTAGGAATTACCAATTACGAGCTATTCCAGCTTGCGTCATAAAGACTGACTCCAGACCAACACAACGTATCTTGATCTGTTTCTTGAAAAATGAAAACTATCTTGCTTGACTCTTGTTAAGCTGGTAACTTTACCAAGATCCTCATGGGGAGCATAAACAGGAGAGCGCCAACAAAGTAACACCAGAAGGGCCCTACACACCAGTAGACTGAGGGACACAAATAGAGTATGAATGAATTATGCATTCACTAAATAAAGATAGAAAAGAAATAAATAAACTAGCAAACAAACAAACAAGCAAAAAACAGTACACAATAAACAGACGAGGCGACAAAAAAAGACGAATACATGGACGGACGCATTCAGGAAGTTAACGCACCAAACACAAGAGTGTATAATGAGAACAACAATGGCTGTACATGTGCGTACATGTGGAGCCACTCTAGGCAAAATGACTAAGTTTGCGTAGTCTAGGAAACGCGAACGACGGCGGCGAATTTTTCGTATTCCCATTTAGAATTGAACGCTGCTATACATTATTAGTCTGAGCTATTTTTAACAGCCACAGGCGTTCTCAACATATCCGGACAATTGGGACTTTCAAAGGTAAAATCTACAGTCATTTTTCACTAGATGTCATTCAGCTTTTCCGTCGTCATCTTTATGTCGTCCTTAAGGGAAACACGTAGTATCTCTAGTTAATGTATGAAATAAGGTGGCGACTAGTAACTTCGCGTGCAGTCCAACTGGACTGTTAATCAGAACGGACCGCTTACCTGTACAGCTCACGTCGGGACCAATCGCTGGTGCCAAGGCCCCAAAGGATATGAAAATTCCCATGGCTTTCCCCTTCTGATCAGCATTTCCTAAGTAAGTGTTAAATAGCGAAGCGCGCGAGTGACGTCATAACTCAGACAAACTCAGACAAACAAAACGGAATATTGGAAGATTTGACGCTTTTTCAAGCGCCTAAGCAAGTGTTCCTAAAACAATTTTTAAAACGAAAGTTTGGCGTTCATTTTCCTCTTATTTCACTCAGAACACGCTTATGTTGCCTGACTCTCGCGGGGTTCCAATAATTTGCATTCTATATTTTTAGACTTCGCACGCTTCGTTATTGAACTAAAACATAAATAACAACAAAACGTTTGGTATCACAATCCTTCACTCCTCTCCACTCTAAAAAAGCCAGCCACAACAACAAACATTGTCAGAAACTGTGTTAGAACAGAACAGAAGATTTACTATAATTGTCTTTTCTATCAACTAGAGCATTATCATTAATAATTTTCATGATTTCTGCGAGGCAAACATTTGGCGAGTGCAAATCAAATCACTTCATATCTCACTTCAAAGATCTAATTGCAATATTTTTGGGCTTATTCGCTAACGAAGCCCGATTTTTTCAGATTTAGTTTGTTCTTCCGGGCATATTCTCTCCAAAACGAAGTCAGTGAGCCCCCATTTTTTTTTAAATTTCTGACATAACTAACTCATCATCTTACAGTGGTAAAAGTTTTAGAAAAAAAATCAATGTTGGAAAATTTTCGAGCAAACTTCCTTAAGTTCGGTTGCTCATGCCGTACACACCCCGCAAATTGATTAAGGTTACAGTATACCTTCAGATCGGCAATTTTCTTCAAATTTGGATTTTTGGTTCAAAGTAATGATCGAAGAGTAATCTCTAATTTCTGAAAACAAAATTGAAAAAAACTCAATATTGGCGGAGAAATGGAGGTTTTACGTTACGGCCGGAAGTAAAAGTTCCCTCTTGATTGACAGCCCTATAACGTGTACGCAATCAACCGAGACTACTTTCGCGGGAATATATGGATACCACGAATTGGCTGGCTATTCAGATCCAAGCATTTTCCGTATTAGATGTAATTCTATTAAGTTATAAGTAAACATGGGCCACGGAAAACATTGTTCACCACTTCGAAAAAGCGAAGAACGAATGAAAACACATCAATGAGTGAAGAAGCGAAAGTTGGCCTCGCGGATGAAGCTATAGCTATCGTATCAAGCGGGCGAAAAGATCGAGTCAAGAGTACAGAAAGATTCTGTAAAAATTTGGGAACTCGACAGCTATAACAGCGATGTTTACATTGACTCTTTTGTTGAGTCCGATACTGATGAATCGCCCAACTCATTGAGATCCATTGGAATATTATCCATGCACATTTGCTCCGCCGCGCTTTCTTTTGTTCAGTTTGTTCTCGTCGCCCAGCTACTCAAGCGTTCGTATCCTTTTTCGTCTTCCCCATTTTGCCAGACCAGCTTCAAGAAAAACCGAGCTACAGAAAAATTATCTCTCCGCCTTGAGCGCATTGCGAAACACAAGGGTTTTTTCGAGATTCACGCGTAAGTTTAACCGCGAGTTAATGGTAGTAAATTTTCCAAGCGCTGATTGGCTCAGTGATCTGAGAACCCAGTTGAAGGCGTTTGTGGGCGGAGTTTGTTTGCGAAGCAAGAGATTTTTCTTAGCGCTGTTTTCTCGAATAAATTTTTTCGCTTGAAGCAGACACTTTAAAGAGTTACAACTCAAAGGGGATTTGTTTGATTGCCCTCAAATTTGGACAGTAGCTAGATTAACATATAAAAAACAAAAAAGTGTCTGCGAATTGTTTATTTCGACATATTTTTTCTCCGAGAGCAATTTTTGTACGATAACTTCACATTTTTTAAATCCTATTTTGAAAATGTTCTGTAACTTTTTACTGCAATTGAATGTGGAAAAACGCAGACACGCTTTTTTAGCGCTTTTTGTCCTGAAACCGAGGAAAAAAATAAATTGGCGAAAAACAAAATTCGCTTTGACTTGTAGCTTCCAAAAGGTGATTAGGACGTTCGCATTTAGTGGCCGTGAAAAAATCGGCACTTCATTTTATTTCAAAATTTTTGGTATGGTTTGATAGCCAGCTCTATAAGCTTTAATTTGATATAGGGGTTTAGGTATCTACATCTTAAACCGGACGCGCTACATCGCTTGGACGTGAGACACCCCTGAAGGTATACGGTAACCTTAAGTAGCTCATTTGCATAGTGCAGCGCGAGCACTTTCAAATCCGAGTCGGTGTTTTCAATTATCAACAAATCTTGACAAAGATTTCTTTCGTTATCTTTTGTGCTGAGATGCTGCAACAGTTTTCACCAACGCCAAAAGGCTACTAACCTCATGTGTGTTTCTTTAATATAGTAAAATTTTACACCGCGAAAATAAAATAGACAAGGAGTTTTAATAACTCAACCAACGAAATCGAAATCGTTATTCGAGTTGATTAAAGAACTCGTCATCGTAACTTTGCTGATTATTTCCGCTGTATTCACATATTTTCAGCTAAGCTTTTAATATGTTCTCAAACATTTATCAACCTTAAACATATTGAAGAACAAGAGATATTATATGAGTTCGATGTATGTTTTCAATTTCACACGAAAGTGCAGAAGTCCAATTTGTCATGTTTTATTGACTGTACAAAACACGCATCGGCTGGCGCTCTTCTTCATCGACAACAGACAATTTATTGGATTTTTACACAAACAAAACTGAACAGCATCTACAGACATAAACTTTATTGCCACTTATTGGGCCTTGATAAAATATCAAGCGTTGCTTACAATTCAGGCGAAACTCAAACTTGCAATTACTTTGTTTTACATTTCGGTCGAGATATACTCTGGCGAAATCGTCGCAAGCTTGTGGCAAGAGGAAGGAAACTCTGAAGTCCTGAAACACTGCTATATCCAAATATATCCAACTAATGTTTTGCTGTGTCGCGGAAAAGCTGTTAATCTTCAAGATATGTGAAACTTAGAGCGGAGTAATGTGGAGGTCTTGTAAAAGAAGCAGCGGAACACAACTTGGTCAGTAATATAAAGCTGGACATAACTAAATTAAACACTGTCTTACTTCACTCAAACTGGAGCAGCTTACGACGAAAATACTGAAGCAAAATTCCAACAGACATGAACGTATTGATTTGTGGGCCAAAAGCATTAAACATTTCTGGAATTTTGGATGCCATTTCCCCGCGCTACATGCGCAAAAATCCTGGCAGCATGTATGCGCGTGTGACGCACATGATGGCGCAATTTGTCCTAAAAATAGAAAAATCGTCCCGTATCATAGAGACAGCCGCAATACTAGAAATGGCGCGCGCTTACGGTCTCCGTCCCCGATTATGGCTCCTGGTCTTGTGTTATTACGAGGAAGCGTAGGGACTCGAGAAAGCCAAGTTTGAGCAAATTAGTATTCTGAACCTGTGCATTATATCTTTATGTCTGATCGACTAAATAAATAAATGGTAAAATAGTGCTTGCTGTAAAAGGGCCGAATTCATTTCGGGTGTACAATTGCAAGTTCAATTTCTCAATTTTGCACTTGACATTTCCGAATCACTCAATCTATAAAATATTGGAATGTACAAATCACCTTTGGAAACTTTTCATGAGTAAATTCATTCAGGTCCATTTGTGAATAAGCTTCTCAAACAGAGAGTTGAAGAATGACGTTTACGCTGAACGACAAATGAAAAAATTGCGTCTTAACTTATTTTCTTTCTTTACCTATAATCCTTAAATCGATCTAACACAAAAAGAGACAAACAAATGTTTCTAGTCACCGCAAATACTGATATTCTCTCAATATTTTCCTACTTTGTGCAACTCGTGAAAATTATAAAATTAAGGCTTACAATACAAGACAGGTTGTGCTCACCTCACCAATCAGTTGAAATAAAAGCCGGAAGACCAACTTATATTCCTTGCATGGAGAGATCTTTATTGTCAGGTTTGTTTTATACTGTTCGCTTTGGAAAATAAAACACCGGATACCCGTAAATAATTCATAAAAGCAGACCTTGCACGAGGAAATTAGAAAACGAAATTTCCAAGTGTCATTTTTTACACTTTCCAAAAAAAAAAAAAAACTGAAATTATGAAATGCTTGTTTTTAACCTATCTACATGTGTCATTTTGGATTTATTGTGAAATGAGCACACATGATCTTCCATCCTAAATTGTTTACATAAAAGGCATTAGTTAACAGCTCATAGATTACTGAAGTTATTCTGCTAGCTCTAGGTTAACATCAAGTCAAGCTTATATGTTTTGCGTAACCATTACTTTTAAAAACGTTTTAAAACTTTTACTCTAATTACATTTACAGGCGCAAAAAATCTTTTCAAACGTATTTTAGTTACATTTTCTCGAAAATATGATATAAACTCCAACTAGAACCTGTCACCTTGCAAAAAGCATTTCATTTTTTTTTGTAAAAAAAGGATCCAAGTATTTTAGCATATTCAAAGAAGACAGATTGTCATATGACGTAAACATGACCTGAGGATGTAGACAACCCAACCACAACTTGAGTTTTCTTTTCGCATACTCTTTCGATTGAGAAGCGTAAAAAGACACGAGAACTAAAATAGTGACGCGAACTCTAAGGGGGAGGAGTAGGGAGAGGAGGAGGGCAAGGGGGAGGGGGTTAGACGCGCGTCTAAGCGTTGAACTCGACTCACAGGACTCCCGTTCGGAATCATACTGGCGGAGCAATCCCTGCTTAAAGTGATCCCTGTTGGTTTAAGCACCAACAAAACGATCAGGCAATGAAAACAAATTGTCTCGACAAAGCCCCACATTCTCAAAAACATTAAATTAAAAGAAATGTGTTTTCAACAAATCGTACCTTTGCGGTATGTTTCGACTGCATTTCAGGCGCTTGGTCGAGCCATGGTGTCTATTCTGGCGAGATGCAGTCCAGTTAAAATACCCACTGAGACGAAATGAGTCTGATATGCCGCCGAAGCGCAGCAAAAAAGGTACGATTAGGTATTTATAGTACACAAATTCCGTCATCCAGCGATATATCATATCAGTGATTTGATATTGCAAGTTATCATGCCCAGAGGGTATCAATGGGGTGGTGGCTTTTACTGCTAGTTAAGAGAATTAAGAGTTAATTTATTTTTCTTACGGTCAGCAGAAATCTTAACCAGAAATTTATTTCCACTGTTTCAAAAAGTTATGAATTAACTTTCAGAGTTGAAAACAGTTAATTTGATTACTGTAAAACATAGTTAAGGTCTTAGTACCATTCCAGGACGGAGAACGGTATTGTTATAAGAATTGTAGACTAATATAGCTTACAAGCCACAAGACAAGGCACAAAATGTCTTGACAAGAGATCTTGAGACTTTCACTTTCGTGGCTAAAATGTTTTTACCGTTAACATTTTTTACAGCTAACGGTTGACTTAACAATTTTTTCGCCTAACGGTTAAATTTTGACTCGTTTTACGGCTAACGGTAATCGCCATCGAGAGCCTCTGCCCAGGACAGTGGACACGGCTTCTGAATTGTGAATCTGGCTACGGTATGATTGTACCTCAAAAATAATGTCGGGCAATGGACTATATTCTCATCACCCGTCTGCTTAAGAGCACACTAATATTGTTGGGAGAAATCAGAAATTGGTCAACCTGGCGCGTCTTAAAACAGCACAGTGACAAATGATCATGCCTGCAGCCAAGAACGGATGATCCATGAACCTCTTCTGGGGTGAATTATCCCAAATCTATAGAGTGTGTTCACGCCGCGGACGTCATCAAATTCTCAAATCCAAAACTAAAGAGCCACTAAAGATTTTATCCTCATCAGGCATTAGAGGGACTAAATTTATATCAGTTTACAAATTTACAGTTCAATAGCGTCCTTCGGTTGGAAACCAGCGCATTTTGAATTTCGGAGTCATGGCGGTGCGTGACATGAAGCTAAGATCGCGTTTGTCGAAGAATATACACTTATCTCGTGATTTTGAGCCATTTTAGGAGTTAAGGTATTAGGAAAAGTGCTTTTGTAGATGTTTTTTGGTTTGGATCAGATAATCAGTTGTCTAGATAGCCAAAGTAAGTTCCAAATGTCTTTCCGGCCGCCATATTGGAGCACTAAGGAGGTCCTCCAGCATGGCGACTCCATACAAGGCACTATAATTTTGTACGGACCATTTCGACGAATATCTCAACTTTGGGACAACGCACACACCTTAAACTCGGAGAACTGTCTTCTTTGTTTATCGTCTATAATATCACAATTTCTTGACTTTATCCACTGAATGGCTTTTACTTTTATTTTTTATTGCGTGACAATGCACTCACTCTATTGACAGGGAGTGGCTATTGTACCCGCTTAGATGCCTGACTGAGATAACATTGTCACATCTGTTGGTTTTATTTTCGTGAGGTCGCTGAAACTGAAACAATATGCGAAAAAAATCTGGTTGCCACGACATATGAGGTCACGAAAATGTGACGACGTGATATGACACAAGCGTAACGCGCACCGAAACTGAAAATAGATTTCAAAAATTTTGCACTGGGAAGTGCGAATCGTTCTCTTAAACCGCCCTGACTTGTTGCAGCAAAAAACGTAACACAAATTAAAGCTTCCTTTTTAAACGAAGCGCGGGATGATGTTTTTTTCGTACAAGCCTTTGCCTCTACATTTGAATAGATTTTCATGCACAAGGGTACGATTGTTCCAAGCTTGAAGAAGAGTTCACTGGTCACCTGTATTCGTGGTTTCATTCCGACACCGTCAGGAATACAGAAAGATATACGGCCTGATTCTGTACCAATAGCAAGAAAATATCTAAAAAGACCACAAAAATAGACATCATCAACACCTTAAAAGCGCTATGCCTTACTACTGGATAAAATGTTTGATTAACTTCTGCTGCGCTAACGTTGGTTGTCCCAGTGAATGATACATAAATAAAATCTTTACTTACTTACTTACTTACTGATCTATAGACTAATGCCCAAATCATACCAAGTTATCAAGTTTAATCAAATCGGGTTTAGGTTTTTCCAATTTTTGGACTACGTATTGAATTCATTTTGAAAAGTCAAATTTCAAACCACCTTGCTTACATATTTTTTTCAACTAGGTTTTTACTTTGTTAATCAATTTGCCGGGTGTGTAGGGTATGAGCAGCCGAACTTAACTTAGTCAACTTAGGTCTTTTTCCAGCGGTGAGAAATAGGAAGCAAGCTAGAATAAATTGTTTACGAAACTAACTTAAATCAAAATAGGCTGCTGACAGTCTGTCTGTTGTTCAGCAGGAATCCTCCGTAGGAAAAAAGATGGCGACTGCTACATATACCCATAGTTCTTAGAGCACGAAAACCGTAACAACGTTCATAAAAACGTACAGAAACGTTATAAAATCTTCAAACCTAGGCTACTTAATGAACTTAGTACAGGAACAAATATTGTTAAAGTTTGGCTTTCTTTGTGCCTTGAAGGCTTTGCTAGGTTCGCAAGGCATTGTGGTAAAATGTACAGCCGCCATCTTTTTTCCTACGGTGGATTATGAGGCGAGACGCTTTAGCCTAGAGGGGAATGGGACGAGCATACCGGCCTTGTCTCGCCCTCTTCCCTACTCGGCCACGGCCATACAACCCTTTTGCGTTTGCGATGGCTGAACACTCGTCTAAGTCACCCTTAGGGGAAAAAAAAACCGTCTGCCAGCGGGCCTGAATCAAAATGGGTCTTAAAGATGATTTCCAGTCCGTACTGCGCACTCTCGAGAGTTTGTTTGCATTATCTGTTTCGTCTCATGTAAGACATCACAAAATGTAAACATTTCACAACTACATTCAAAGTTTCAAAACAACCGCCATTATGGATGCGAAGCGGTCGAAGCCTTATACTCCGTTCTTTCTCATATCATTTGAAGAAACAACTTTCTGACGATGTATTGTGCTCTGTTCTTCATTATGTTTCCAACTCGAAAAGAAGATGACTGCGTTAACTGGTATCCAATTCTAGACAAATTATCTTGAAGAATTGCAATTAAGATCTCCGTGTTTCTACTGACCCCCCGGGGGGGGGGGGTACTCCCAGAAAAATTGGGCAGGGGTGTGCGGCCCCCTTACCAAATCCCTTACCCTATTTATGACCAAAATCTGCGATATTCCCTACCCTATTTATGACCTGACCAAAAATTCGAAACCCTATTTGACCTGACCCTTAAATCAAAACCTTGTTTCAGACCTGCGTTATGATTGGTTCCCTAGTTCAGACCAATGTTAAGTTACCATAAACATAATTTGTGAAGGGCTTTTGTCGTTTTTCTTTTCGATAATGATGAAAAAGTGGCTTCTTCTTAAAAACTTACCCATATGAAGTACCCTGTTTATGACCAAAATGGCTGAAAAACCATACCATTTGGGGCCGCACATACCCTATATAGCCCATATAATGGAGTATCCCCCTCCCCTCCTCCGCTGACGTACCGTCGCAACGGCCAGTCCCTTTCCGCTGATTTGGAGGTAGAACATCGGGTTGTAACCGTCAACAAAAGGAGTAGACATGTGGAAGAATGTAGGGTTAATCAGGGTTTCTATGAGCTCTAAAAAGAGCTCCCGATCAACTCGCTGCGATTCTTGAACGGAACACATTTGATTTACTTCGCAGCGAAGAGACTGTTGGTGAACTTCTTTCGAATGCTTTGTAAATGAAGATGGTTAATTTAACTGGTCTCAACGCACAAGATACAGTTGCGAAATTTATGCAAGCATAGACGTCGCCAATTACTTTCAATAAAATACTTTTACAACAAAACTCGCTGGACCGTAAAATGTTAGCCTTCGTTTATCCCCTCCACTAACTATGGCGCCATTTCACAGCTATTACTGACTTCATGCTTGCATGAGCCGAAACATTGCCATTGTTCATAGAGGCGGAGCTTAGAGTCATTAATATGTTCGCGCGAGGTTCAAAATGAATCAGTTCAACTCCCAAAGGCTCTTGGGACGGCGAGGAATCAAAGAGAGAAAAATAATGTATGTTCCAGAAATGCTCGATTTGATACTAATTCTAGACATCGGATTTCCTTCATATGTTGCATGAGCCCTTTACACGTTTTAAGAAAACATATCCATGTGGAACGCAACGAGCTGACATCTTCATTTAGAAGAAATTCGGTCTCAAAGTTATCATACAGCTATTTCCCATACTCAAATTTACCCAGAGTAGGTCAAGTTGAACACAAAATTGATAAAGCTTAACGAGATGGTACCGAGTCAAAAATGGTTGTTATTTTATTATGAAAATCTTTTCTTTAAAAGCCATATGCAACCCTTTCCATATTTTATAGTCGAGCCGTGACAGAATAAAACGCAGGGGAACCTTTGCCTGTTGCGGCCATTTTTCTTTATTGTGTCATGCCATTTGTCGTCTCGGTCTTTCAAATTTAGCGCCATTGCACCCGTAAATATCCCAGATGTGTCACACAATTCTGCACGATGAGCTGTATATGTAGGGCTGATGAGTCGAGTCACATATAGAAGGGAAAGGGGGAAATACAATGTTACATTTTCACGACTGTTCTACAATCCATTTCCTTAGTCTATGACTCCTTGGTCAGTTCTGCTGCAGATTTCTCTTTATGCTGCAAAATTGTTTTTGTGGCTTCCATAAGGAACATCTTAGTAAGCCTGCAGGTAAAAGACATGACAAAATGGTTTTGATATTAATGCCACAACGTTAAAATCACGGTACAGTGGCCAAAGTCCGAGGGGTGACTTCGCTGTTGAAGGGGTGGCGATGCTCCTTGTCTCGTTTAGGGGGGTAAAATTGCGGATTTTGATTTATTATACAAACAACAATGAAACACCAGGTGAGCTTTCGCGCGAGAACATGATACATTCACAGGTGAAACGATGACCTTTCCAATGGCTACGTAATAAATCGCGCCTTTCATAGTAAAAGTAAAATGGTTTGGTATACGTATTTTGTTGGTGTTTAAGTAATTAACTGGACATCACATCCCCGCCTAGTGATTTGGACTCTGCCACTGCCGGTCCCAAGCCCGAATGAGACAGGAGGAGGGTTGGGCGTGGGGCTAACAAACCCTCCCCATAAAAAGGTAGCCTGCTACAGAAACAGAAATTACTCAAGACGCCTCAGCTCTTGGGAGAGAAGGTCCTTAAGAAGACGCATCAATGGTCATTGACCAGTGACCAATTTCAATTGAGAATGGTTCACAAGGCCACGGAGATGTCAGCAGACCACTCAACAGAAAATCAGATTGACCATGTTTGCATTGGAAAGAAATTCAGAAGTCGCTCCAGGACGTGAGAGTAAAAAGAGGTGCGGATGTTGCTTCAGACCAGACTTAGCTGTTGCACATCTCAAGCTAAAACTAAAGAAAAACTGGACTGGAGCAGTGCCTCGACGTAATAGCTTTGAAATCGGGCAGCTGAAAGAATGACGCAAAGAAGCTAGAGGAGTTCAGGGTCACAGTTAAAAACAAGTACCAACTTCTCTAGGAACGGATGAAAGATGACGAGACTGTTGATTTTATTTGGATGGGAGTGAAGGAGTCTTTAATTTCAACTTGTAGGTAGGTACTTGCCCCCAAAAAACACCACAAGGATAGGATAGCACATACATACTAACAACTTGTGACAATGTGAAAGGTGAATTGATCAACATGACATGAGCGTGGGACAAAGAAAAAATCCGAGGCCCTGACAAGAATCGAACCCAGGAACTCCCGAACAACGGGCGGGAAGCGAGCTGTGAGAACTGATGGAGAAGAAGGCCAGTTCATATGTGACCGGCGTCTTGCATACTGCTAGGATCTGCACTGTTGTAACCATTGTGAGTAGTGATAAGTGAATTCACCATCTTTATTCACTTATCACAACTAGTGAAAGCTAGGAAAGCTTGATCATAACTTATATCACATCACAATTAAACAAACTTGATACATTAATTAAGCAACACATACCATCTATAAAGGTTTGGGAAGTACTGGTTTAAATAGACCATTAGTAGACCCGGTTCACTTGAAATCCAAACTTCATCCAAGTTGTTTGCCATGCTCACTACCATTAACTCTGCACAGCGCTCAGTCGACATTAATTGTAAGCCAGATATATCAGGTGGATCCTTAAACTTCTGCAAGGGCAAAAGTCACTGAAAATTTATTTCAAATGGCGATTACACTTACAGTTACATTACTGAATGCCAGTTGCTGATAGCTCTTCATTGTAAACACACAAAGTCGGTTTCTGTCCCGTAGACACGACTCAGCACTGTAGTACTCATGTCTAGATGCCTTGGGCATGAGAGTTACATGACACGTTGTTCTCATTTCAATTGGCCAATCAAAGTCTAAGATAACAAGTAGGAATAGAAACTAGGAAAAGTGTACCTTGGATTTGCTGTGTCCTGTCTACTCACATCATTATGCCAGCGTGGTTGCCCGAAGGTGTAGTGGATATCACGCCCAACTAGTAGTATGCAGGGAGACGCAGATTCGAATCCTGTTCGGGACGAGAAGTTTTTCTTTCATTTCAGAGACATGTGTCAAAAGCCGCTTAAGGTGGCCGAACACAGTTTTCGCGCGCGCTTTTGCTGATGCAATTCAGCGCGCGCACAAGGATTGAAAAACAAACATGCCTTCAATAGAGCGATCATTTTATTTACTCACCACCCACACTATATGCGCTATTTTTCTCCATTATTGAACGCAGTGTATTGATGCCTTTAGTCTTATATTACAAAGCTATGTTAGAAAAGGTAACGACGCAAAGAACCCAGCAATTCTCAGCTTTTTCTTTGTTACCGAAAGAACCCAGTTAAATGCAGCGCATGCGCAGTTGCTCGAAAAAATGAGACCGATTGCTTTTGCAGAAACTTGCCGATTTCTAACGATCCAGTCGATAGAATTTAAAGAAATTTGGCAAAAAAATAATTCAGAAACCACGCGAATGATCTATCGCAAAAAATCTGAATTTTGACATAGGGAATTTTTAATAATACAGAACATGCAGTGAAAACGATTTACGGCGAATTACGAAAGTCGCCTATGTCAAAATTTTATTAGAACAGTGTTGACAGAAGGGATTTAATGTCAATTCATAGTGGGCAAATGATGAAAAAAATCTAACGACTGAATTTTTTTTAAATAAACGAAAACCATTTTTTAAGCCTTGTTTTTAACCAGCCCCGTTGCCATGGCAACAGCACTCACCTTAGCCAAAATGTGAGAATAAACCCTTCTGTGGTTAACCTTGACTCTTGCAAAAAACGGGCGCCAAAGCATAAATAGCTTTAAAGTAATGGTGAATTAGGCAGAGGCTCTTGAAAACTGTGTTCGGCCACCTTAACCCTTGCAAGTTATTTACACCTTTTTATTTAAGTCTGAGATGTCTAACATAGTTGACATCCCAGACAAGCCATTGTTTGTCTAAAAATTGGCAGTATGACAAAATGGCACTACCCGTAAGAGTCAATGTATGTTAGGGTATAAACCCTTACAACTATCGAGAGCTAACCACTGTCCAGTTGGTGATATTTAGACTAACCTGCCTGCTTTTAAGGCTAACCAAGAGGTGCCATTTCGTTATTTTGCCATTTTGTGTTTTCTACACGCCCCTGGACATACAAGGTACTAGGCAACGTTTCGTGGTGGTATACCATGATATTCCACGAGTCACTTTATTTTGTTGGCACACACAAAAGCCTATAGATGTGTGTATACCAAGAAAATACAATTGACAAGTGGGATATTCCATTTTATATAATACGTCAAATTATTTGTTGCATTTTGATTAGTTCTCACCTATGATCTATTAGAGGGAAGAAGAATTGATGACATCAATATAACAAACATTTTCCCTGTTTTTTTTTTTTTTTTAAATGACGGAAAGCTTTCAGAATTTGGATAATATTTTACAAGATTGGGTGAAAGATAACTAAGGTACAAAATGCCTTGCCAAGGCTGCGAGAAGATAAAAAAAGCCGTTTCTTTTTAGAAAATGACCCAGAAAAAATACTCAAGCTGTCCCATTCAGCATTCGAGTGAGACTAAGCCAAACACAAAATTGGTCTTGTAAGAAACCATGATTGCTTTGTCTCGAATTTAACAAACCCAATAAAATGAAAATGTTTAGGAGAATATATTTTTTAAAAAATTCAACTTTTTTCAGTCTCAAAATAATTGTTGCCACAGACTGATGTCAGGAATGAAACATCAAAACATCACTTCTTAAAATCAGTTAAAGTAAAGTTAACACAATTAACCTTGCTTTCCGACACAAAATGTTCCAGTCCGTTTCAGGGCACAGCAGTCAGGCAAAGTATAGGCTCACCAAAGCTCACGGCCAACTGTATCGCAGCTAGAAAGTGTCTCCGACACTATATCAAACTGATTTGAGAATCACCAAACACAGAAGTCACAGAAGACACAAATTTCCACCTTCACTAACGCTCCTTTCATTCAAAACTCTAATTGAATAGCCTCCAACGTTGACTGCAACTGCAAGTTTTGAACCAAGCATATATTTTCCTCCTGCAATATTCAAGGCAACGTCCGGGTTTTCAGCTCACAGGGCTGCTCTGATGACAAAAACTGACTTGATTTTTCAGGCTTTTTCTATAAGACTTGTAGATTTCGCAGTGAAATTCTGCTTTCCCAGTAAGTTTTCATTCTATGAGAAGTGATGCTCTATTCAAGGTTGACAGTGCCAATTGATTTCCCTGAACCAATCACAATTCTTTGCTATGCATAATAATCAATTAGATTACTTCATATTGTGTAGACCATAGATTTTCTCAAATTGTTATTTCTGTGTTACTTTGTCAAAGTAGGCAATTGAGGCCCAGCTTTCGAGTTTATATAAGTTGAGAGATTGTGAATTAAAAAAGCTTCTCCTGTGGTACCTTGTTTCATTATTACATAAAACAAATAGATCATTTCCATGTTGCCATGAATCTGTTCAGTAATAGATCACAGACAACGTCAAAATGTGGTAAGAACATCAGTGACACACTCGGCTATCGCCTTGTGTGCCACATTTTTGTTATCACCAGATTTTGATGTCATCTGTGATCAGTATTACTGAGCAGATGCAAGGCAACATGGAATCTGTTTGTTAAGTATATCATGAGAAAGTGCTGCATGACCATTTAATACCATGTCTACTGGTGTAAATGTATATCAATAGCTCTATGTTACTTCATATTACATGTTTTACTAAAGCACACTTTTATTTAGTATTTTATCCATTTGATGGATATTTAACTAGTTTTTTTCCTCTCATTTTATTATTATGTTTGTCATGCATTTTATACATGAGCCCCTGGCTCAGATACTGAGGGCAACCTAATCCCATGCACGACATCAATAAATTAATTGATTGATTGATTGATGTCAGTATCTGTCATAGAACATACAGTGGCCAACACAAACACTGCAGTGCGTGATGGGAGGATTGGGTGTAAAACAATGGCTTTCCTGTATCCTGATTGAGCGATCCTTAAAGGGTTACAAGTCTTTATAGATATATCGATCAAAAACGCATTGTTTTCTTACTTCATCAATGTTCTCAGTGAAAAAATGAAGAGAAATGTTTGTCTTGACAGGTCCTGGCAGAACAGTCTGTACATGGATGTTGTGCTCAGCCAGCTCCAGCCGTGCAGTATCAAAGTAGCCCTAACAAAATGATAATGGCCATAAGTACCTGATGCATTTTCTGGCCATTAGACTTAGTGTTGTTTCCAAGACAGAGCCATTAGGGAGCACTGGCCAGGGGTTGAAGGGGAAACAGAATTAACTGTTTCCTGTGGGATCAAGCAAGCATATAATTCTGAAAGAACTAAAGAATGTTTCAAAATTTCCTATTTGACTTGAGACTTAACAAGCTTGATTTTCACCACTCTCTCAAGTCTAGCCTGTGGTGGGTGATTGAAGCCTCACTTGAGACACGACCTGATTATACCCCATTCAAGCTATTGTTTCCTCATGAAGTTCAATTTAAATACTGTTGTTTCCTTGGACATTATTATGTGAGAAAAGAAGATAAAACAAGAAATAGACAGTCTTAATTTAACAAAAAAAAAAAGATTAAGTAAAAAGGTATGTTGTTGCGCGATTTAGCCATGTGCTGACATGTGTTAGTAATTTCTACAGGTAGCTTGCAGATGCACTTCAATTAGCAGCATTTGTGCCCTATTAGTACATACCTGCAATGCATGTTTACTGGCACAATAAGTTGCTGAAAAAGGTACGCCTATGAAGAATATTTAATTTTACACATAGTTATCAGTATTACTACAGAATTCACTCACAAAATTATTTCATCATAAAAATCAGCTGCACGTTCGGTTGGTTGGTCTGTCATTCAGTCAGTCAGTCTGTCAGTCAGTCATCCAGTCATTCAGTCAGTCAGTCAGTCAGTCAGTCAGTCATTCATTCATTCAGTCCATCCATCAGCCAAATTGAGTCAGTCAGTCAGTCAGTTAGTCAGTTAATCAGTCAAATTGAGTCAGTCAGTCAGTCAGACTGCATTAGTCATTCAGTCAGTCATATTGAGTCAGTCAGTCAGTCAGTCAGTCATTCAGTCAGTCAGTAAGTCATATTAAGTCAGTCAGTCGAATCGAGTCAGTCAGTCAGTCTGTCAGTCAGTCAGTCGGTCAGCCAGCCATTCAGTCAGTCAGTCAGTCAGTCAGATTGAGTCAGTCAGTCACTCGATCAGTCACTCAGTCAGTCAGTCAGTCAGTCAGTCAGTCATCAGGCACTCCTTTCAAGACTTTTCAGTTTTATAAAACAAGTTTAACAATAAATCATTTAAACCCATGCAGTTAATACATATTTTATAAAACCCAAAACTTGTCAAATTTAGTCATTCCAACAAATGAATTAAAATTAATGACATTACATGTTTTTCCAGCAGTACTGCTCACCACCACAATCTGCCCCTCGTGACGTTCAATCATATGCGGGAGGACTGCTTTGGTCAAAGAGATGGGACCAACAAGGTTTAAATCCAAAAGTGCTCTATCCACCTCTAATGATGTTTTTTTCACCAAAGCTATCTGTGACCTACCAGCATTGTTCACCAGAATGTCAACCTAATACATTGAGAAAACAACTGAACTGGTAGTCCTGCTTCAAATGCCTCATGTTAATCTGCTGTTGTTTTCTTGGGCTTTGTTTTTTTATTTCTATTAAGGTTCAGTGCATGACGATCGATTGTGCAAAATTGGGAATGCACTTGGGCATGAATAAAGAAATAATGACACCGGAATGTTCTAACTACAAAAGTTATACTAAACCAGTCTATTGCACCTGAGTATATGACTGTACCTCATAGAACAAGAAAATCACTTATTTATAAATATTAATATAAATTATAATATCATATTTCATGGCAATATCAAAACATCAAACAAAACTTGTCTCTGTTAAAACTTCATTACATAATTCGTGAGTCTATATAATATAAAAGTCATTATTTTTATTGTAACTGTGCACAGTAAAATTATTGGACAGATTATGAAATACACCTGTACACACAGCTGGTCTATCACAAAACACCTTTTTGTAATGTCATCTGACTACTAATTTAACCCAGGCTCCAGCGGAGTATTGGACCTCTCTCCTTCCAAAACATAATTGTTGTTTTCATTGCAGAATCAGTGTATAATACCAGCAAAATTGCCTTGTTTGACAGTCTGAAACCCTGTCTTTACATTATCAAGAAAAAAACACTGTATACCTTTCCAAAGTGTTTGAGGACATCTTGAGTCAGTTTTTCATGTGTGTCATATTTTAGCAAGTCCAAGGGAAGGACAAGAATATCTTGATCTGTTTTAAATGAGGAATCATGAGCAATGGCAATGGCTGAAATATAAAAATCTACATAAAATTTATTATGAAATGGGCATTAGAAATTAGCCAATAACAGTAAAATTAATTATACAAGAGGGTTTACATGAATTTTTTTTTTACGTGTCAGACGTGGCACAAAGAGCCCAAAGTCTAAACGTTATCATATAAAGGTATCCAGCAAGTGGATTTTAAAACAATGAGATTAACATCAACTCGGGAAATGGTTGCTGGTGAGATTTCATTCTAACTTGTAATATTATTGGTTTTTATTATATGGCTGGTCTCACAACGACTGGGAACTACCGAATTCATGAATTTGATTGGCTGAAATCGATATTGACCGCAGCCTAGATTTTCCCATCTAGGCCGGCATCTAGACCGCTTTCATTTTGCATTGAAAAAGTAGCAAACTCAAACACAAAAATGTTCACCGTTTTCTTTTATTTTTTTCTCAATCATTTATGGAGGTGCCAAAAAGCCTGATGACAAAAAAAAGTAAAGAGGACGAGCAAATTTTGGCAGGTTTAAGTTAAGCTCATCTTCATTTGCAAGCAAAATGTCAGCAAACCAGTTACATTAAACGAATTAAAGTTTTCTTCTTTGCCATAAAATAAACATCTTATTAACCGAGCTAAGTCGATCTGTATGGGAGAATCTTGACCTAGGTTGTGTGTACAGAACTCACTGCGTTTGGTCTGTACTCACGACCTCGGTGAAGATTCTTCCATACAGACCTCCTGCTTGGTTAATAAGAGCTAAGTAATAATAATAATAATAATAATAATAATAATAATAATAATAATAATGGCATTTCGGGCAGTATATCCACAGGGTGGCTCTTCGCCTGCCCGATGCTAACTAAATTTACAATTTTACTTGTAAATTTACAATTTACAATTTACAAGTAATAATATTGTAATAATATTGTAATATTATTGGTATAAAGCCGACATGCATCATGCTGTGTAATCTAATGGCAAGACAATTAACTCTCACAGTGCCTCTCTCCACCCAGGTGTATAAATGGGTACCAGCAAACTTAACGCTGGGGGTAAACCATCCAGGGGGGAGTAGAAATACTCCTAGTCACTTCATGCAACAGAAACTGAGATAAGCTGCGGCTTGATGAGCCACTTTGCTCGTATGCAGACTTTATCTTTTACCTTTACCCTTGCAAGGCTGCTCTTCTATGAAAAACTGTGGTGACATAATCAAATCATTCAGGGACCTTGACCCGATGTGTGTGTGTCTGGGTGTGTGTGGGGGACTCCCAAATAAAAAGGATGGGGAGTCTCCTCGTACCTTTTTGGGGTTAAAAACGTGGTTTTGGTCCCTCTTAGGATGCTTAGCCTCAAAAGGTCCACAGCGGGAGCTTTTGCAGTACCTTTAAGGGTATTGAGCCGGGAAAATGTGGCAGGAGATAATGTGTTATGTAAGAATTGGTACCTCTTTGAAGGGGACAAAAAAATTCCGACGAGCACCCCCGTCAGGGAGTTTGCTTGTCGCGAATCAGATGGCAAGCTGTTCTACAGCTCAGCTCTAGACAATAAATCGGGGAGCTATCGTTTGTTTGGGCAGAGATTGCGCCAGAGAGTCCGGGGCTGGGCAAGTGTCCGTCCTCTGGCCGTGGTAAAATTTCCAAAGCCCCGGAGCTTTAAGGAGATCTCAAAAGCTTGCCATTAAAATAGTACGACGTACTTAATTTATCCAAAACCATTTTGCCCAAGTTATTTTATCTTAATTCAAGCTACCTGCACAATTCTTCTTGACTCTCTCTAATTCTGCCTTCCTTCTCGCAGACAGTACTAATTTGCCGCCATATTTGACTAGTTCATAAGCCAAATATTCACCGATACCGCTCGAAGCGCCAGTAATCCAGACCACTTTCCCGCGCAAGGCAACCGCTGGATCTTGACCAATCCTCTCATAAATCATCAATAAAAAATCACCATCTTGGAATTTGAAAAGTAAGAAACAAACAAGAGGGACAAGAACTGCAGCGATCAGGAAATTTCGGCCCATTACGATGACCTTGCAACTTATGACCACGTCTGTAACAAGACACGTGACCAATCGATGATAAAACAAAAAAATTATTGGAATAGGAATCGGGACCAAGGACTAAACTGAACTGGACAGGGAATGGGAAATACGGAGTTTTGGTTTTACCTAAACGTGTTACACCACAAAGAACGTATAATCGATAAACCTGCGGAATTTTATCTATTTTTTTTTTTTTCATTATTCGAGAACTTTGTGTTTAGAGATTCCTTCAGTTGCTATACATTATTTGGCATGGGAGAGATTTGTCTGATTTTGCCACTTAGTCCCCGTTTAGTCCTTAATAAATTAGTTGAACCTCACTATTCCAAACTCTCAGGGGAATCAAAAAATGGCTCGAAATAGCAGGAGGTCGAAATAACCGATAGTAAATGACTGAAGCGCAAATCCAAGGGAATGGTTTTAAGTTCGACATAACCGAATTCGATTTAGCGGGGTCCAACTGAAATGCTATATCTTTGCTGCTTGTATTTGGTCTCGATAGAAAATAGATTAGCATGGAAATGGTTGTTTGAGTTGTCTGCGAGAGTAAAAGTAACGTGTAAGGTAAATCTGTGAGCCCAAGAGAAAAATTCTTTTCGCTAACGTATTTTTGCCACATGCGACTTTAATAAGTATCTCTCTGCGCGAACTGCTGAATTTAGTTTTTTGCAAAATTAAAGGTGATTAATAGGAAAGATATTTGTTTACAAACATTGTTTTTGTTATATAAATGTACAAACCGTTAAACAAAAAAATTCTTTGTTTCACCAACCAATAGTTCTCTGGTTGGCATCTTAATAACAATAGATGACGTCACTGAGTCTTTGCTATTCTGTCTCAAATGGTTGGCCGATCGTTTGAGACCATTATTGCAGCATAAAGTGATAAAGATTGGTAGTAATCCATCAGATGATAAGCGAGAGAGTGCTGCAAAGGGTTGTCATGCACCTTGATTAAAACGAAGCAAACATGGACAATAGACGTATTGGGTTAACGTGTTTACAGCTTGTTGCCACCCAATTCATACCACGTGATGATTCATTTGGGAGGTTGCAATTGTTCTGTTTGTACATACACTCATGCACTCAGCTGCGCGTGACAATTGGACAATTGCACAATTGGAACCACACGTGATCTGAATTGGCTGGCAACAAGGATAAACACTTAAGCCGAATACGTCTATAGCTTTCTTTTTTACATTAAAGCCGAAACATGATTAGAGTAAAGCTGCAACAAGTCGCAGGGACAAGTCCCATCGTGTGAACTGGCCATTTTTGCTTCAAAATCTGGTCGCAGGGAACAAACTTTGGTCCCTGCGACTAGTCCCACGAATTCAAACCAGTTTGAATTTTTGGGACAAGTCCCTGCGACTTGTTCCTCAGAACGCTTCATGTGAACTGTTCGTGGGCCAAGTCTCTGCGACTTGTTCCTCAGAACGCTTCATGTGAACTGTTCTTGGGACAAGTCTCTGCGACTTGTTCCTCAAAACGCTTCGTGTGAACTGTTCTTGGGACAAGTCCCTGCGACTTGTTCCTCAAAACGCTTCATGTCAACTGTTCGTGGGACAAGTCTCTGCGACTTGTTCCTCAGAACGCTTCATGTGAACTGTTCTTGGGACAAGTCTCTGCGACTTGTTCCTCAAAACGCTTCGTGTGAACTGTTCTTGGGACAAGTCTCTGCGACTTGTTCCTCAGAACGCTTCGTGTGAACTGTTCTTGGGACAAGTCCCTGCGACTTGTTCCTCAAAACGCTTCGTGTGAACTGTTCTTGGGACAAGTCTCTGCGACTTGTTCCTCAAAACGCTTCGTGTGAACTGTTCGTGGGACAAGTCTCTGCGACTTGTTCCTCAGAACGCTTCATGTGAACTGTTCTTGGGACAAGTCTCTGCGACTTGTTCCTCAAAACGCTTCGTGTGAACTGTTCTTGGGACAAGTCTCTGCGACTTGTTCCTCAAAACGCTTCGTGTGAACTGTTCTTGGGACAAGTCCCTGCGACTTGTTCCTCAAAACGCTTCGTGTGAACTGTTCTTGGGACAGGTCTCTGCGACTTGTTCCTCAAAACGCTTCGTGTGAACTGTTCTTGGGACAAGTCCCTGCGACTTGTTCCTCAAAACGCTTCGTGTGAACTGTTCTTGGGACAAGTCCCTGCGACTTGTTCCTCAAAACGCTTCGTGTGAACTGTTCTTGGGACAAGTCCCTGCGACTTGTTCCTCAAAACGCTTCGTGTGAACTGTTCTTGGGACAAGTCCCTGCGACTTGTTCCTCAAAACGCTTCGTGTGAACTGTTCTTGGGACAAGTCTCTGCGACTTGTTCCTCAAAACGCTTCGTGTGAACTGTTCTTGGGACAAGTCTCTGCGACTTGCTCCTCAAAACGCTTCGTGTGAACTGTTCTTGGGACAAGTCTCTGCGACTTGTTCCTCAAAACGCTTCGTGTGAACTGTTCTTGGGACAAGTCTCTGCGACTTGTTCCTCAAAACGCTTCGTGTGAACTGTTCTTGGGACAAGTCCCTGCGACTTGTTCCTCAAAACGCTTCGTGTGAACTGTTCTTGGGACAAGTCTCTGCGACTTGTTCCTCAAAACGCTTCGTGTGAACTGTTCTTGGGACAAGTCTCTGCGACTTGTTCCTCAAAACGCTTCGTGTGAACTGTTCTTGGGACAAGTCTCTGCGACTTGTTCCTCAGAACGCTTCATGTGAACTGTTCTGTGAACTTTTGGTTGGTCTAGAGAACGCCTCGGGTGTAGGTGAAACACGTAAACAGGTGTTTGAAATTGTTTATTAGAAGCAGATTATGAATCGAGAACATATGCATGTAAAAAAACGTTTGTAACTTCACTTGGAGGAAAACAACTACTACAGTACAGCAAAGTTAACGTAATTAGGAAATATATAATTTTAACCTACACTGACAAAGATAATAGAAGCAAAACGGTATATACTTCTTTTATACCCTAAAGTTTACCTTCCGGTGCTTTTAAATGAATAAACAATTGAGATTAGCGCTCACCGGCGTGGGAGGGGGGGAGGGCGGGGAGGGGGGTACTCTCATTTAAAAAGGATGGGGGCGCCCGTCCGAAATTTTGAAAAGAACACCTAAGAGGTACCAAGATCCTGTTTTGTGGGCGTGGCTTTGAAAATTTTTCTCCCCTGAGAGGCACCAATTCTTACATAATACATTATCTCATGTCAATTTTTTTTGACTCAAAACCCTTAAAGCTACCACAAAAGTTCCCGCAGTGGACCTCTTGAGGCTAAACACCCATAAGGTCGGATTCACGGTGCAATGTTGCCCCCACAGGCTCAACTGCATCGTGTATCCACCCCTGAAATTGTTGCGCGCAATATTGCAGCAGTAGAATTTCGTCCAACTTCTGCGACGTTGCACGCAACAAATTTCTTCGTGTACCCAAATTTCAGGGTTCAGCCAATCAAATCTCACATTCAAATTTAACCGCTGATCCGAATGTCGCCCGTCGTACGTTCCACATAAATTCAAGTCAAGTTTACGGGTCGTCAAAAAAGAAAGTAATGGCTTGGTCAGCCGCAGAAGAAACTATGCTAATTGACGATTACAGAGGTAAGTAATCTTTTTCCTAAGCCCTACCTGTGGTTCGGAGTCCAAACGTTTTGTTCTGGATATTTTCATTCACTTCTTTTACCAGCTTTTATACTGCTCGCGTGGTGGCAAGGAGTAGTCGTAGCGCGCGGAATTTTGTTCCGTTTATCGATATACAAAGGAAGAAAAGGATTTTGGATTGCGCGATGTAAACATGATTGGATGAGAGCTTGGTAGAAGCTCATCAGAAATTGCGCGAAATATTGCAACCGTGTAGCCACGTCGAGTAAATAATCGTGCGCGCAATATTGCACTGTACATACGGGTCTTAAAGAGGTACCAAAACCGCTGTTTTGAATTGACCCCTGAAAGATACGACGAGCACCCCCGTCCTTTTTATATGGGATTGCCTTATCATCCTCAACACAGATTGTGTCGGGAACTACACTGGAATTACGTTTTGCCGCATGTGATTGCGACAGATGGTAGTCGTTTGTTATTGTTCTGTCTGAAAGGGAAAAAAATGTATGTATTAATCGCGGTGTGTACTGAAGAGATAAAGATCGATAACCGGAGAATTTTATTTTACAGGATGGCTTATCACGAGTGAGGCATAATTCTCATAATAAAACATTAAAAATGTGAGAGAGCATGTGAATACTGTGTCGCCAAGTAGAATTAGGCTATAGCGATGGAAATTCAGTGATGTCTATCGGCTGCTAGCGTGATAGCGCGATAGTAGAAACGATGACAGTAAGGGAAATGGTCTTATCCACAACGGAAATACCAGGGAATTAGTAAGCAAGTGGTAAATGATTCGTGATTTCACAGGTCGATTTCAAAGGTACGTGGGTGACTTCATATAAAATAGATC
>NW_028301576.1:10947500-10957500 GCF_042242905.1 Orbicella faveolata
TTCTCTCTATACACAGAAGCCTATAGGCAAGAGTGTAATACCAAGAAAACACAAGTAACAAGTGGCATATTCCACAATTGTAAACCACAAGAAAGTATTGCATAACCATTTTATACCATGTCATAGAAAATACAGCGTCCAACACAATCAATGCAGCACATGATGGGGTAGCTGGTTGTCTGATACCATTGAGCATATTTAATGGCTTTCCTGTATTCTATTTGGCTGTATTTTCTATGCCAATTGGTACTAAAATACACAATTGATTACAAGTTGCATAGATATCAATTAAGAGACATTATCTGTTTTCTTACCTCATCAATGTTTTCAGTGAAAGCATGAAGAGAGATGCTTGACTTGACTGGTCCTGGCAGAACAGTCTGTACATGAATGTTGTGCTCAGCCAGCTCCAGCCGTGCAGTATCAAAGTAGCCCTACCAAAATGATAATGGCAGTAAGTACTATGCATTTTCTGGCCAAGGTTTAGCGTTGTTCCCAAGACAGAGCCATTAGAGAGCACTAGCCAGAGGTTTGAGGCGAAACAGAACTAACTGTTTCCTGTGGGATCAAGCAAGCATATAAATTCTGAAAGAATTCATACATGTTTCAAACTTTTCCATTTGACTTGAGACTTATTAGCAAGCTTGGTTTTCGCCCCTCACTCAAGTCTAGTCTGTCAGGTGGGTAATTAAGCCTTTCTTGAGACACAACCTGATTATGTGCCATTCAAACAATTGTTGAACCTTATGAGGTTCAATTCAAATACTCTTGTTTCCTTGGACATATAAGACAAAATCAAATTTGGATAATGATTTATGAAAGGCTTAGAATGGAGTTTTTGTATTAATTAAATAACGCAAGTCCATTCATAGCATATGTCCAAACGAAGTTGTTCAAAAATAGATTAGCTGTACATTCTCCTGCTACTCCAGCTCCATTGAGTTTGTGACAAATGATGCCACCGTCAAACATCTAAACATCCACAAATGTACGAATGAGAAACATTTCCAGAAAAACCACAATTCACTTCCACTCGAACGAGCTCAGCAACAACTTACTTGAAGGATAAGCTGGAAACAGCCATCCATTGGTATGACTTTCTCGCAACTCTTTTCACGTGAGCCTGCTGTTCTAACAACCCGATGTTTCCGTAGAAACCAATATAATGAATATGTTTCACCAATTTTCCTTCAATGTGGATGTAGCAAAGTTGAGTAGATGGTAGTCTGAAACGCGAGAGGCCACCCGGAGATCAAATCCTCCAGGACACAAAATTATCTTTTTTCACTTTTTTTTCTTATTAATGGATATGTGTATATATATATATATATATATATATATATATATAAAAAACGTTTACCAAAACACAGCGTTTGCCTTCCGAAGCTTAAAAAGCATTATAAAAGACTTTCACCAAAACACAGCCTTTGCTTTCCGATGAAAAAATCATCTGGAGCTTTAATCATTCGAGAATTTGTCCAGCACATTGATCGATTTCGAGCTCAAAATATGCTAGTCTTTGTCAAGCCCTAAGTTACCACTAGTGTCAGATAGGATTGCAAAGGAAAAACAATGATGACTTTCCCTTACAATCGAATTGAGGAGGATGAACCTTGAAGTCTTCCCCGAGCTTAAATGCAACTTGTATCCTGGTGTTACATTCAGGTCAATCATACAGGGTACTACTTCCATTGAACAGCACTGAATTGGTTTCACAGTGAGAACTTCAAGCCAAAAAACATACGCACGTAGACCGTGCAGAAACGATCCACGAATAAGAGACATTGCCACAGAGACAAACCACTTGGTGAATAAATCTTTTCAACTTGGTTGCAAGAGAGTGCAATTGCTTTATATATTGGCCAGCGGATGTAGAAAAAGTTAACAGGAATCGAAGGAAGGACGAAAAGAAAGAAGACCGGAAGAGTTAAAAACTGGACAGAAGACAAAACAAGAAATAGACAGTCTTCCGCCAGAAAAAAAAAATTAAGAAAAAAAAGTGTGATTTAGCCATGTGTTGAGAAGTGCTAGTAATTTCTACATGTAGCTTACAATGGTTGCAGAACTTCACGATACCAATTACATACCTGCAATGCATGTTTACTCGCGCCATAAGTTGCTGCAAAAGGTACTTCTACGAAGAATAATTTAATTTATACATAGCTATCAGACTGGTGTTAACACAGATCTACTCACAAAATCTTCTTGAAAATCAAGTTGCAAGTTTGGGGTAACCCCTTTAACTGCAAATCATTAAATCACAAGTTCATGCTCTACAGGATTGATGTCATTGCTTTAATGATGCTGATCCTGCATACCTATTTTAACTTTCAGAATTAGCATTAAAATTGGGTCATCAATAATCTCAAGAGCTTCGACCTGTCAAGCTACTTACTGTTAAGGTAATTCCTCTGAAATAAAAGTGACCATAGATTTTCGTTCAAACTTTGTCCACTGAATATTTGTCATATGACAACTTCAATTTTGAAATTAAAAAAGGGGGTGCCCATGCTCATCAAGGAGCAGTGAGGCATTGAAAATGCCCCATTTTGGCATTATTTAATGCTCATTAATTTATAAAAATGCATTCCCAGTAATTGTAAAATCTTTGTGAGCCCAGACTCATAAGAATACACATTAAACTACAGTCAATACATTGTGTCGGACACAACTAAACATTTTAAGTTTGATTCAGACAGAAAGCTAAATCCTTGATTAAAAATTTAAACCAAATTTCTTGACGTGGTTACCGACTGCAAAATAGAAAAGGCCACAGTGTATCTGCTATTTTTCTTATTTATTCAATTTTCAGCAATAGAAATTAGATCAGTCTTTTCTCATGCAAAGCTTATGATTAGTTGATTACAATGACTGGAAAAAAAATTCGGGTGCCCGTGCTCATTGGTGAGCTAAAGCCATTTTTCAACTAGCTGACGGAGCTCAACATCAAGGTAAATCCATCATGTTTTCACTATGCGTGTGCACGAGCGCGCGCTAATGACGCCATAAATTATGCGCAGTAAGGATGCACGATGCAAATGTGAGGAATGACCTTAAAGTACATGTATTGAAGCTGACAATTCAAAGGACGTTTTGACAAAAAACTACATGAATTATACTTCCACATTTTGATGTACCATCATAATTCAGTCAGTCAGTCAGTCAGTCAGTCAGTGAGGCAGTCAGTCAGTCAGTCAGTCAGTCAGTCAGTTGAATAGCCCCTTTGTACAAAACAACCATATGATATAAGATCTGCCACCCTGGATGGCAAATTTTGCACTGGGACTTCTTACACACAGAAGCTATTAACTCACTCAGGCACAAAATTTTTTTGTTTTGGATTTCCCAGTGTGCAGTTTGCTATCCAGCATGGCAGATGTTATACCATGTGATCGTATTGTGCAAAGGGCCTATTGAGTGAGTGAGTGAGTGAGTGAGTGAGTGAGTGGGTGAGTGAGTGAGTGGATGAGTGAGTCAGTGAGTCAGTGAGTCAGTGAGTCAGTGAGTCAGTGAGTCAGTGAGTCAGTGAGTCAGTGAGTCAGTGAGTCAGTGAGTCAGTCAGGAGTCATGTCATCAGCCACTCATTTCAAGACTTTTCAGTTTAAATTTATAAAACAAGTTTAACAATAAATTATTAACCCCTGCAGTTAATGAATATTTTATAAAACCCAAAACTCATTAAATTTATTCATTCCAACAAATGAATTAAAATTACCAGTTTTTCCAGCAATACTGCTCACCACCACAATCTGTCCCTCATGATGTTCAATCATATGTGGGAGAACTGCTTTGGTCAAAGAGATGGGACCAACAACATTTAAATCCAAAAGTGCTCTATCCACCTCTAATGATGTTTTTTTCCACCAAGGCTTTCTGTGACCCACCAGCATTGTTCACCAGAATGTCAACCTACATTAAGAAAACAACTGTACTGGTACCAGTGCTTCATTATTGCCTCATGTTAATCTGCTGAACACTGTTTTCGTGGATTTTACTTTTTGATATTTATTAAGGTGCCTAAAGTAACAACAGTTCAGTACATGGCGATCAATGTTAACTGTGCTATTTTTTAATGAAGACTAGTGAGCAGCACAAAGGAAAACTTCTTTTAGTTGTAAGAGGCATTTCGTGTCTATCTGAGACTTCTTCAGGGAATGATTACAACTAACATTGAACAGCACATGTAGCACATAAACGTGCCTAAGTTTAACTTCCCATGGAAGTGAATAACTGCTGAAACAGGCTGTAAACGGATGTTACAAGAAATTGCTTAATGCATACATGTATGTTATTGCGTGTTGTTATATTTTGGGGGCCATTGTGACGATTAGCACTAATTGTCTCAGATAGACACGAAACGCATCAGAAATAAACCAAAAACCTTACAATTACAGGAAGTCTTCCCTTGTGCTGCTCGCTAGTCTGTGATAAAAAATTAAAAAATTAAAATTTTTTGTAAAAAAATTAAAAAATTTTAAAAGAAATGCACTTGGGCAAGAGTTTAAGAAAAACACTAAGTATTGTACTCTGTATATAGAAATAATGACATTGTTAATATTCCATCAAAAAAACTCTGCAGAATTTGAAGTTCTTTAACTACAAAAGTTATTCCCCCGCAGGGTTTTGGCCGACACTCTAAGATTCCCCGCGTGTATACATACAACGAATTTCAAAAAAGTAAGAAATGTGTTGGTAGTATGCGAAGCATTCTCGATTTGATGAAACTAGGTGCACATAGTGGTCTCGGGTAATGTAGCACAAGGAACGCAGGCTCACAAAACGGCTAGTAAGAGTGGTGTTGGGTACATGGAATTCTTGATATCAAGGTTCTTGCAGCCATGAGTTCGTGTTTCGCCATCTTCTAGCAGCATTTCAAGGTTCTTGTAAGCACAAGTTTGTGTTTTGCCATCTTTGAGCAGCATTTCAAGGTCTCCCAACCACAAGTTTGCATTTTGCCATCTTCAAGCAGCATTTCAAGATCAAAAATACTCTCCAATTACAATATGCAGTAATATGGCCTGCATGATGATTTTAACGTGATCAAATGAATTCACTTCGAAATGACCGAGATTCTCATCTAGGACAAATTGAACATGATTTAAAAGATCCTGAAGATGGATTTTGGGAGAAAAACAACTCAGAAGGTATCGTAAGAAATTCTGAACATTCTAGGAATTCGACGCCAGTGTTATATACCCTTCCGATCGCCAGTTTTACCTTTGGCATCTCGTTTATTCGGATCGCTTATTTGTATTGAGTAATCCTACGTGGCGTAGAGCTCATGTGACGGTTGGGTGACTTTACAGGGATCCAAATGTAAATGCAATTGTTTTGCAGCATTTTCTTTGAGGTCAAAAAGCTTGACTCTAATTTGCATATATGGTGACTGTAATGCGATACTTCTGATTACGTCTCGGAAGAATATCGACTTCCGTTCTGCTTTCGAGATACATTTGCTATCTTTACTCATATATCAAGACAAATGGTTTGTTTCAGCATCAAATTGGAACAGCAGAGTAGTTTGACTTAATTTGTTGTTTCGCTATAGATTTTTAACCTTTTTTCCCTATAAAGTTCTACTGAGTGAAATTTTTGTGAAAGAAACATTAGTTTCCATGAAGGCAATGCAACCTTTTCTTCCAGAAAGTACTTTTTGCGTCCTTTCTAACGAGATACGGTAAACTGCTCTGCTGTAAATACTTTGTGAGAGTATTATGTAGAGAATATCATGTGATAGAATGAGTTAAACAGAATGTGTTGGTTTAGTTAACTTAGTTAATTGTTTGGATCATACTCATGGTAAGATGCCTAAGTTACTGGAACAGTCTCAGTGATATAGTTTACAAAAAAAATAAAATTTTTAGTCATACAAAAATGTTCAATATTATTGTTTTCAATCAGCAGAAATGAAAGAAAGCGGGAGCAGATTTAATGTGAAACAAACAGTGATAATTTATTCATATGGTGATATATTAAAGTCCTTTCTTTATCTAAGTGGCATCCAAATTAAAATAAAATTACAAATCTTAATGAAGGAATATTTTCTGTAGACTGGGACTGGTTAATAAATTATACATGCAATATTGACATGACAAATTGCATTTAAGAGGCGCCCTCTGTAATTTTCAACTATGGCCATTTGGACCAGAAAAAATCAAATTCCTCAAACTTTCTCAGATGAATGGTCTAGATAAGTGATTCACAAAAATATAACTTTCAGTTCAATTCGATTGGTATTTTAGCGCTGGGGCCACCATCTTGGTTTTGCCCCTCTAAGAGGGCTTTCAGCGGCCATTTTAGGGCACATTTTTGACAATTTGCCATACAAAGAAAACGATCTAAATCCGGGTAAAAACACTTTAGTCGAGACAAGCAAATGTTTCTTGTTACATTGAGAGGCTGTTTTGGCAATTTGATCATCACCTGATTTTTCTACAGAATTTTAAATTTCTTCCCTTTCGGACTACTCATGAAGCGCCATAAAAAAGGCGAAGTTTAAAGGAAAATATCGCCAAAAGTACATCACTTGAGATCCCAAAACTACCCTCCACTTAAAGAGCAATGTCTCACCTGTAAAATCATGCAATAAAATTTTGGGGCAGTTAAAACTGTAAAATGTTAGAAGAAGAAGTTTAAGCTGTGCTTTTGTCAACAAAGACCGCCGTCCTAATTAGCATAATAACGTGAAAATAACGATGCACAGAGAAAATAATGATATATTCCACTTACCTCGCGACATGTCGACAACTGGATGTTCCACGATGCCTCATGTTATATTTCCAGTATGTTTCAGCCACATTTTCGGTGCTTAGTGTACGAAATCACTCTCAGACATCGCCACGGTTAAGCAGATTTCAACTCTCCGAAGCCCGCTTCATAACATCTATCAATATTATTTGTCTTTCGCCTCATAAGCCGCCGTTTACAAGAAGTTTAACAATTTGCTGAGATCCTAACTGACCCAGAAGTCTGTTAGCAGCCTTTAAAATCCTCCTCTTAATCGAGGATTCTCATCAAGAACTCGTTTAAGCTCAGTTCTGTTTTCATCTGTTGTGCATCCGCCATTATTCCACAGATTGCGTTACATTTGACAAATGCACATTCCAACAGGTAGGGGTAGGGTGGGTAGGAAGTGAAAATGTAACCGACATTAAAGCCATTTTACGCATTTCTGTGTCTTAACTAGGGGGGGGGGGGGGGGGGTCGTGTATTAAAAAAAAAAAAAAAAAAAAAAAGGGAAAACGATAGACACTATCAAGTCAAAAGATTATGATCTGTGTATCTTGATCAGCTTTCTCAGTTCATCAGTGAGGCCCTATTAGGGGTTTTCAGGATACTGGATATTTGGGTAAAAAATTAACAGGATGCAAGAAAGTTAGGGGAAAAATTAATAGGGTAGGGCATGTTTAGATCAGATATAGCGGGACAGTTGTGTCTTTCGCTGCCGGGAGTGCCATCAAACTTTGCAAAAGACAACAGACTGACGAATAGTACGCAGGAAGTACTGATTAGGGACTTTTTATTGAAACTTCTTACATTTTCTTAGCCGTTTCACTTTTGCATCAGAAAAGAAAATGCTCAGAAAATTACTGAAGGGCAGTTAAGGACGATGCCTTCTTTTTTAGGCATGGTTTAAACGCCAGGCGCGCGCTTGGGTTGGAACTAGTGACGTACTTAACTACCCTACCAAGCGTGCGACTTAAAAAAAATCCTATTGTGGCCGAAACAAATTTCGCACTAAAATTACGAGCCTGCACTAAAACCGGGATTACAAGAAAAGCAGCATATCGCTAAGCAATAACTGTGAACGGCTTCCAGCTGACAAACTAGCTTTTATCGTATCCGTAGAAAAAATCATACTGAAATTCAACTGTAGATGGCATAATGCGCGCGCAAAACAACTGCGAGAGACGTCAATGTTTAACTTACTTGGAAAGTAAGAGGGAAAAATGTAACGGACACCGACAAAGTTTTCGAAAGGATGAAACAACTCATTTAACTTTTAAAACAGGGGTGATTACAGCTACATTTTATGGTATGAATTGGAAGTGGTAAGCCTATTCGACAATGCATTAGTTTTTGGCTGTGAGGAAAAGTTATGTAGACTGTATTTTGGCTAAGCCAGAGTGCTGTTGCGACGATTCTGTTATTAAATACATATCAAAAGTAGTTTTTATGTTACCACTTACCACGTAGTTTAAAGATGTTTTTTAATATGTTTAGTTTTCTGCATGTAAAGGCGAACCTTAGGAGAATCTGTGAAGAAATATCTTTACCTTTTTTTCAGAAAAATGCTATCGTCAGCAGTAGTTAATTATCTCGGAAAAATTAATGACTACCCCCCAGTTTTCTTTGTGGATTCTAATAACCCTGGCTAAGATCTACTTTTTCCACGTTTTCTTAATCTGGCGCAAACACGTTTGTATTTTGTTGGCACCATTCGTTATGAGCCTGAGGCACCCCACGGCCGCTAATGTCGTTCAGCTCTGTGATGGAACACAGCTGCATGTCTGCACAGGACTAGTTTTCGACCCTAAGCAGGGCGCTTTAAACTACCCGCATCTATCAAGCGAAACACTTATGTTGACGCTTAGCTTTTTAAAGACATTATAGATGCGTTTAAGGCACACAAGTTGAATGATTCATAAGCAATTGGATGAGTTAACTGACCCTTGTCAAAATATCTGCAGCTTGATTCTCAGCGGCTGTTGTGTCTTCTTGGAGGACCTTCTCCTGTCTGTTTCTGAGCTTGGAAACCATTCTCGAGAGGAAGGATTAAACGTGGCAAGGAGTCAGGAAGTCATCACAGGTGAACCGCCTAATTCTGGCCTTATCTTTTGAGCGCCTCATCTTTTGTGCTACAGTAATTGCTTCGACTTTTATGACCGTTTCCTGACCCGAGAAAAACTTTTCTTGCGCACTGCTTGTCAGTCTGTTGCCTTTCGCAGCATTTGATGGCATTTCGGGCAGCGAAAGACACGAGTATAATGCTGAACAAAAAAAACAAGGAAGAGGCTTTTTATTGGAGTTCTATCCGTATTCTGTTTGTAATAAATGAAAATTCTCGTCAAAAACTAATGGCTGTCAATGAGATTAGGATAGTTGTTTACAAATATGTTGTGCCTCGATCTCTTTGCAGACACAAAGGTTGCCATGTAAGAAATTCGTGTTAAACGGTACAGAATTCGGGACACATTTCATTCTCTGTTTATTTCTCCAGCCCCGTCTTTATCTATCTATTCAGTGTAACAAGTGTGGGCTTCGAAATTACTAACAAGGAGCTGCGTTACCTAACCTTAAAACCCCAAACATTTGATACAAAACTTTCATATTTCAACGTGATACAAGTACTAAGAGTCCAGAATAAATGCTTATAGCAGTTGACATACATCATTTCTTTTATCCTAAATAGCTGACCATTGTTGAGGCTCCATAGTGGGAGGGGGGGGGGGGGGGTGTGTGTCGGTGTATCCCTAATCCTATTAATTTTTGTCCTAAATATCTTGTATACTGTTAAATCCAGTTCAACGATTTCCTACTCAATTAATATCCTGTTTTATCTGATCTAAACATGCTCTACCCCATCAATATTTCCCCTAAATTTCTTGCATCCTATTAACGTTTTACCCAAATATCCAGTATCCTGAAAACCCCTAATAGGGCCTCACTGATGAACTGAGAAAGCTGATCAAGATACACAGATCATAATCCTTTGACCTGATACTGTCTATCGTTTCCTTTTTTTTCGTTTTTTTTTTTTAATACACGACCCCCCCCCCCCCCCCCGACCTACCCTGCAAAAAAATGACCTAGAAAATACCTGCAAGCAGAAGCTCGTGTTCAAATCATTTTGGGAAAGCCAGTTACTAGTTTAGACACAGAAATGCGTAAAATGGCTTTAATGTCGGTTACATTTTCACTTCCTACCCACCCTACCCCTACCTGTTGGAATGTGCATTTGTCAAATGTAACGCAATCTGTGGAATAATGGCGGATGCAC
>NW_028301576.1:10960000-11032500 GCF_042242905.1 Orbicella faveolata
GTGTTTTGGCCTTTCTCAAAATGTCACATGATAAAAATCTCCGAGATTTTTGGCGATTTTGTACCACGTGATCCAGCCTTTGCCAGGGTCTTCTCCCGACGAGCCGCCATTTTGAAAATCGTCGAAATCGTCAAAGAGAAGGCCCTGGGGACGAGGTTGATCGTGGCCATGAAAAACATTTGTTGGATTTTAATCATAGTATTAAAGGCTTTTCTACTGCACACACCTGTTTTTAATTTCAATGCTGTCAAAAATAAAGAACTTATAAGCATGTCATGTAACAAATGGCTTAGCCAAACAATAATTCTTTCACATTTTCAACAGATTTTTTTCCCTGTCACGCGACAAAAAAAATTCCTCGAAGACTAGTCACTGGATAAAGTTAAGAAATTGCAATGTTACAAAAGATAAACAAAGAAGACACTTCTCAACATTTTGCCAAACTTCAGAAATTCGGCAAAATGATTTGTACAAATTACAAAACCCGGCATGGAGTGCTCTGTTGGTGTACCTATGTAATACACCAATATGGTGGCCAAAATAATATCATCTGGAACTTACATTGGCTATCTAGTCTACTGATTATCTGAATTGAACCAGCAAATATTTACAAAAGCACTTTGCCTACTACTTTAACGCCTGAAAACGCTAAAAATCACTAGATAACTGAACAATTTTCAACCAACGCGACCATAGCTTTATGTCACACACTGCCATAAATCTGAAATTCAAAATGTCCCGTTTTCCAAACTAAGCACGCTATTGAGTTGAAAACAGATATGAATTTAGCACCCCTTGTCCTTCATGAGAATAAAACCTTTCATGGCTCATTAGTTGTGGATTTTGGAATTTGATGACATCTAAGAAAACGATCTAAACCCCATTTACACGCGCTAAAAAATCGGCACGGCACGCCAAATTTTTGGCACCCTGCCTAAACAATTTCGGCACGGCACTACCCATTTACACGACCGAAAATGAAAGGTTTTTCTCCAGCTGGGCACGGTTCCAATTTTTAATCGGCACCTCTTCTCTCCATCTGTTTTATCCCCGGGAAATGGTGGATAAACAGCTTGCCGTCATCTTGCATCACATCTTAGGAGTAAAATGTGACTTAAATCGAAACAGGAAGAGCCATCTTCGGTTCAACAAGGAAATTGATCGACATCTCGGCGAAATAAGGAAAAAAAAGACGGAAGGAGAAATGGTTGTTAGCAGCGATGGCGCACGTGGCTTGTTTCAACTTCCGTGAAAGAAGCCTATGGGTGAGACCGAGTAATCAGGCCTGGTTTGAGATGGCAGACACCGAGTTTGATGAGCAACAGTGGTATGAAAATTTTCGAGTTACCAGAGATGCATTTGAATTCATTTTGAACGAGATTGAACGTGAAGTAACGCGACGAAATACGCCAATGCGTCAAGCTATTAGTGCTAGGATCCGACTCGCTATGGGAGGCGCGGTGGCCTCATGGTTTGTGCGATCGTCTCCGGATCGAGCGGTCCGGGTTCGAGCCCTGGCCGGGGACATTGTGCTGTGTTCTTGGGCAAGACACTTTACTCTCGCAGTGCCTCTCTCCACCCAGGTGTATAAATGGGTACCGGCGAACTTAATGCTGGGGGTAACCCTGCGATGGACTAGCATCCCATCCAGGGGGGAGTAGAAATACTCCTAGTCGCTTCATGCTACAGAAACCGGGATAAGCTCCGGCCTGATGGGCCACTTGGCTTGTATGCAGACTTTACCTTTACCTTTACCTCCGACTCGCTATTGTAGTGTACTACTTATCTTCTACAGCAGAATACCGCACTATTGCAAATCTTTTTAGTTTATCTATATCATTTGTGTGTAGCTGCATAAACGAAGTCTCCAGTCATTGTTCAAAAGATAAAACAAAGTTCATTACTCTTCCAAAAGGAGAAGAAGTGAATGAGGTCATGAGAATCTACAAGGACAAGTGGCAATTTCCTATGTGCGCAGGTGCAATAGATGGTACACGTATTCCAATTATTGCTCCAGTAGTTGATCATGCTGACTACGTGAATCGGAAGGGTCATCACAGCATCGTTACGCAAGCTGTTGTGGACAGCAAGTACCTTTTCAGAGATGTTGTTGTGGGGTGGCCGGGCAGCGTCCACGACGCTCGAATTTTTTCCAATTGAGGTCTATACAAGAAGGGAAATGAAGGTACTCTTTTCAGCAGTGATGTCAACGAAACCATACAAGGGTGCGACATACAACCGCTCCTTCTCGGTGACCCAGCCTACCCACTTCTTCCCTGGCTTGTCAAAGGTTATCCAGAGAATTCAAACACATTTGATGTCGAAAGGCATTTCAACCACATGCTAAGCCGAGCAAGAATGACAGTGGAAAACACATTCAGAAGGTGGAAAGGGCGTTTTCCAGTCAGAAATTTCTGAAAAGAGTGGATATGCAGGTGGTAACGCTTGTAAACGTTGTTGTAGCGTCCTGCATATTGCACAACATATGTGAGCTGCAAGACAATGTCTTCCTTGAGGATTGGGAGCCGGACGTGATTCCTCTTGGTCAACCACCTACGGTGGTTATTGTTGACGCGGCAGCGAGAACTGATGCTACAGTGTTGAGTGTTCGAGTGACATTTGAAAGTACTCTTCAGCCCACAATTCTAGTAACGCTTCTGTAAGCTTCATCTGACCAGTTTATTCCTCGGTTTTTCTTAGGGGAGCGCGAACGACGTGTCTCTTCCGTCGACATTTTTGTGACAACTACGCATGCGTTATGGTAAAAAGGGCCTGGAAGATCCCTGGCACGGCACCGGAGAGCTTTTACACGAATGAATCCTTTTGCACGGTACCTCGTTTACCCGTGCCGAGACTACCTCCGGGAGGTAGTCTCGGCAACCCTAAAATTTTGGGCACTGGTGCCACATTACATTTGGGACCGATACGTTTACACGTCGAAAATTGGGAGTGCCGTGCCTTAAAATCGTCAGCACGGTGCCAAAAATTTGGCGTGCCGTGCCGATTTTTTAGCGCGTGTATATGGGGTTCTACTCTGTTTACCAATGAGTCAAGCTAGCTTTCAAAAAGTGCAATTTTTGCTGTTTACCATTCTAATATGAAATTAGGTAATTTATTACGTATGAAGCAATTATAGATTACAAAAATGAAAGTTCAAGAGAACCCAATTAAACAATAATACTGATTTCTCTGTCATGCTTTGAACACTATTACCCCAAAGTCAAAATTTGGCTGAGAGTTGTCTCAAAAATGTCATACTTAATGTCCCCAATGTCACTAAGTGATTCATTACTTTTTGGGCATGCATTTATGAATATGAAAACGGCAGGCCCAAGAATGAAATTAGTAGTATACCACGCTAATAGGGGGGCACAACCAATCAAAGAGCAGTGCATATCATTAAAAAAGGCTCTCGATCAATCAGATTGCTGGATTTGCTAATTTGCATATCCAAGATGGCGCATCTGAAAACACGTGACATTATTGACCAATCAGGAGGCGAATTAAAAATTCAAGATGGCGGCACCCATAGTGTGTAAAAACCGGCCATGTTGGAAAACAACCCACCAGCCTCGACAGAGGACCTGGGATCGGTCTCACCAATTTCCATGGCAACCCAATTGTTAAAAAATCAAACAAAAACCAAGCAAAGCATCAACACAAAGCGTCTGAACAGAAACGGTTATTGACTAACAAAAACTCCGAAGGGCGAAATTGATTACAACTTCAACTTTTTCTTGGCCTGCACGATTCTCTTCACAATCGTTTCAGTCATCGTTTTACTGCCGGGTAACTTGTCGATGGCCTTGAACATCTTTGTATCCGCTTTCCACTTGTCCCTCAAATTCTTAGCCAAAGAATAATCAATATCGTTATGTTTGGCAATCTCGTCTAGTCGACTGATGCCTGGATTACCTCGTTTTAGTCTCTTGGCCAAATTGGTCCCAGGCCCCATGTGCTGATACCCAGGCCAGTGAAATTCAATCCCGTGTTGCCCAGCCATTTTTGAACGTCGAAACCACGTCCAAGTTGATGGCACTTGTGCATACGGGTATTAGTTCGTGTCATAATCGTGTTGTAGATTTCTTCTCAGTTTTTTACCCTCGGTCCAGTCTTCCCAACCACTCGTAGGTTTTAAGCGTTGCGCCTCGTTTTGACGTTTGCCCTCTCCTCTGCGTTTATCACTTGTCTTCGGACAGCTGTGAAACTGCAATGGGTATCTTAGAAGGGGGTCGCTTCTTTTTAACACCTGAGGTGGAAGGTCTGACGGGTGTTTTATCTTTTTTGATATGTACTTCTTTGTTATCACCTCGAGAAGCGCTCTTGATCAATTTTTTGAACATGATTTCCAACGAACTATTCACCAAGGCTCCTTCCTCGTCCTCTTAGCTAACATCAGCACTATTGCTCGACAAAGGACCAACTTGTCTGATGCGTTTGGTTAAGCGACCTCTCTGACGAGCTAAAGGTTTAATTATCTTGATGGCAATTGAATCTGGAATCGATTTATCACATGACTATCACATGAGTATCACATGAGTATCACATGACTTTCGGCGGCCAATCGACCCACTTTGTTCAACAAGGCATTTTCGGTGATTTCTCCTTTGTGATACTGAACTAATTGGTCAAACTCTTTCGTGGGTAACATCATGACCTCTTCTGTCATTCTCGAAATGTTGTTGGAGTAACGTTTTGTAGCAGTTTTGCCAGTAACGGAATTTAGTCTCTTTCTTCTCGAGTTTCAGGGTCAATCGGGCTGTTGTGTCTTTATCTCGACTGCAATTCGTACACAGAGTACTAGTATCTCCGGGTGGCGTGGTGTCTCTGATAGCATGACACCTTTCGCACAGGTCTTCAAACTTGAAAGTCAAATACTCTTGATTGAGGTTCTTGTACTCCCTCTTCCAGTACTGCAAATTGTCTTTCAATTGTTCCAGTCTTTCGTTGGCTTGTTGTAGTAACTTGACCAATTCACTCAAGGTGTCTTGACGTTTACGTTTAGGCTGTTCGGGACGAAGTCGTAACCTTGCAGTGGATAACCTCTGACGTCTCTGGTGTTTAACATCGACGTGCTTAGAACACGTTTAAACCTTGCCAGAATCCTTTTGTTCTTGGAGATCTTCTGTTTGCCTCTTGATCGAGTTTTTTGCGTTTCCCCACCTCATGTAGCGTTGTCTTACAGCAATGCAGTTAAACCACAGTGATCGGGTGAGCGGGAATTCTGCTTCATAATAGATTGAGAACCATTTCGCTCATGGCATTGATTTGATCCGCATCAGCATGTTCTAACATCTCTTGCCTCCTGCTCTGATTGGCCACTTTGAGAATGGCCTCCAAGAAAGGCCATTGTCTGCGTAATTGAGTCATACTTCCCAAGGTGCAGGACGTCTGTTGTAACTGCCTGTGACACCCTTTGCACCCATTCTCTTATACTGTTTGTCCTTTACGAGCTTGTACCAGATCTTGGCCGTGTTCTTGAGAACAGTAAACAGTGCACCTCCACGTTGTCTCTTACTATAGTGATTCACACAGTCTTTGATGCCTTTTGCTACCTGACTCGCTAATTTCAAAGCCAGCGTAGCAAAGGTGGGGGTCCCAATAAAAAAATACTGGCTCCTTCGGCGATCTTGTCTACTAATCGATGCTTACGTCGAGCCAATGCTCCGCCTCGCTGTCTACTTCTTTTCTTGGTCTTTGGTTTATTTTTCATATTCGACGTTTACACGAAGCAGTAACCTGCTACACCAGAGATTCCTCCTAGAGCCGCCGCCTTCCTGCTGCTACTAAAGCTGGAATGAGAGCTGCCAATAATAACAATCCCCTTTTTGTGTCCTCCTACGTCTCCCTGGTTTTCTACGAACTGTTCGTTTGCTCTTGCACGTAGCTTCTCAATTTGATCAATGTTTTGTCATAAGTGGTGTAGGCAAAGCGACACATGTCGTTTTGAACGAAAACGTTTTGAAGTCGTTTCATCCCTTAATTACAGTTTCAGCGGCAGTTAAACAGAAAATGAGGGTACTGTTTTTCAAGACAGATCCTACTACGATGCCTGCTGCCACGATGATCAAAGCCAAAGCGTTCAAACAACTGTGGCACCACTTAAAGTGGTAAAACATCTGGCGATGACACCACCACTGACGGTGTTAAAAGGCAAACAACCCATCCAATTGGTACAGCAAATCTGGGTTTACCAGCTGGGTGCTTTTCCTGGATCCGTTCATTAGAGATACGGCACTGATTGAATCTTGGGAAGAACTCATGACAATGTCTCGATGAATTTGTGACACCGTATACATCCTTCATCCTTTAAAAGGCGGCCGAGAATCCGATGATCGTCGGAACCGCAAAGATGTAAATCCAAGACCATGTATCCGAATGAACGTTCTGTCAAACGTTGAAAAGTGTCGGGTAAAACTTGTCATTGGTTGGGAAAAGCTTGAAGCAGTAAATTCCTCATGCCTAATTGATCTCGTGGATTCTTGAAGGCTACAATGTAGTGGGCGTTTCTGGAAATACTCTTGGCATATTTCCCCAGCAGAAACATGTCTTGGCAGAAGTATAGCACTGTGATGTTCTGATGCAGGGTTCTTGTTAAGAGCTGGTAACCGGTTATTTTTACCGGCTGTTTCACTGAAATATTTACCGAAATTATCCCACGAATGTTCGTCTGATCAAAGGTGAAATCCCATTGCGTTTATGGGAAAATATTGCTTTCCTCTTCCAACCAATGCTGTGAAGATATCTAGCAGATGTTACTGCTTTAAAAATACATAATTTGTTGAAACAATTCAGCTTGTTTTTGCCAATTCACCCCTCAATACGACGTCCGCCATGTTTCCTTTCCATTCCTCTCGCGGCCAGGGGAAATCCCCCATAATCCATTGAGAAACGTTTACAAAATGGCGTCCACATGTGGAATTTGACAGAAAGGTCTTTTGGAATTTGGTTTTCAACCAAAGCGTCAAAAAAGCGGTGGTGAGTGAAAATCAGTAAAATAGCATAACCCTACTTTCTTTTTGCCGAGTATTAAATTAATTTAACAGCCGCTGACACGCGACAGTGATCAATACGAACATCAAGTTAACACTTGAACTCGCTTGCCCGTGAAGTGTGTTCTGAATCCTGAGCTTTGAGCACTTGTATTTTCCCTGTTACAGTTAAAGCTTAGTACTATTTCAAAGTAGTTCCTAGTATTAAATTTGTTGAAGAAAAGTAACATAAGAGAAAAAAAGGAGGACAAGAGTTGCACAATATTTAAGAGACACAGTCATGCAAACTGTAAGTAAGAGACCGAAAAATGATTATGTTACGCTTAGTGGTGCAAACTTCATTTTCAGGTTTCATCATTGAATTATTTGTTCTTCATCTACAGATGACTTGCCCTCTATTTCTACTGCCCCTGATTTATTCCCTGTATCTTCTATCACTTCTAACACAACCGCGGCTATGTCTAGTCTGTCTACTATAGAAAATGCGCCTTGGGCTAGTTCCTCCTTTGATCTTGCATCGAGCTCTACAATTGTCTCCGCTTCTATCAATGCACCTCGCACCTCCCAGTTTAGCAGTAATGTAAGACCTCTGGCAGCTGAAGAGATGCTCGAGACATTAAAAACATGTTTTCTGGGTCACACGTTACATAGCTCCTACAATTGCCAAAACAAGTGCATGAACCTCTCACCTTCAGAGTTGAGAAGCCAGAAGCAACTGAAGTTCAAGTTTAATCATAACTGGCTATTTGCAGACTTCACATATTGCAAGCAGACTGGCATTCACTGGTTGGTCTTCGGTGAACAAAGTCATGGAATGTTGTGCATACTGTGTAACAAACATGCAACTCAGAATCTACGTAACAAGTCCAAGACCTACAGTAGTCAACCAACGATGCGATTTTGGAAACTGGCACTGGAAGAACACGCTGCAAGCAAGCAGCATCATGCTACCATAACAGCTGAAATGCTTAGCCGGGTTTCTGTACTTCATCAAGAGTATGTAAACCAGGTAAACTCGAGAGACAAAGTGCTGTCTAATGTTTTCATGTAATTTTCTTGCAAAGCAAAAAATTTCTAAACGGAAGTTGACCCCCTTTCTTGAATTTCTCGAACAAAGAGGGCTAAATGATATCCAGTATTTTAGGCATCGTTCTGAATATTCAGTGAGAGAAGTATTTCTTACCATTGGCATGACAATCAAGGAGATGATCCTGGAAAACGTCCGAGAAGCAGGGATTTATGGTTTTTTGGCTGATGATGCTACTGATGTTGCAGTTGTGGAACAAATAGTTGCTTTTGTCAGCTACATCAATCCCCCGACTTCACGACAGGAAGTCAAATTTCTCTTTATTGAGGATGTCCTGAATGACCCTGAGGCAGATGGTGCTTCTGCAGATGTGCTCCTTAATGCATGTGCCCATCAATGCAATGCATGTGTCCATCAATGGCCCTGCTGTTACCCCAAGGAAGAAAGCCAGATCATTGACAGAGCTGTCAAACGATGGAGTCAGGTCCCACGAAGGAAGTTACCGAAAGTGCAGTGTTCCACTCCTATGCATGTTACAAGTGTAACAACAGGTTCAAACGGGTGACCAGGAAGATGTTGTCAGCAATTCTGATGATGAGGCACAGGATAACACCTCAGTCAGCGAAGAACCAGCAGCAGAGGCTGCAGTATCTGAAGATGTTCTTGAAAGTCTGGCGGGGGTACACCCAAAATTTGCTGGAAAATTCAAATTTTTGTTTTTCTCGGATTTTGCATCTTTAGGTATTTAAGTTTACTATGGAGTAAGAGTTTATGGCAGTATTTTTTCTTTTATGCCTTTGCGAGCGATTTTAAAATTCCCGCTTCTGTTGGCTAATTTGGTTGCCATAGCAACGAAAAAAGGAATTCGTTGTTTTCCAGTTGTTTATAATGATTTTATGCAGCTTTCTGGACCGCATATCACTAAGGACACTGCATTCACTGAAATCACTGTGTATAGAGAACGAGCAAGGACGATCAAAGTCATTTGGAAGCGATATATTAGCGTAAAATTTACTGGCAATGGTCGGAAAGACGGTGAGATCTTCCTACAAAAAGAAAAGGAAAGGATTTTCTGGGACGCAGAGACATGGAGCATAAGGAAAGAAACCCGCTCCTGCTGATGATTTCGAAACACAACCAAGCACATGTCGTGTTGCAAATCAATCGGACTCAGACTCCGAAAAACCCATTGGTTCATCAAGGAAGAAAATGGAGAATACAAGCAAAAAGCTTTCCATAGAAAACTCTGCCGATGAGATTTCATTCCAACCCGAGGAAAGCAAGGGATACAGAATCATTGACCTGGAAAACTTATCCAAGGCGGTCTCAAGTGCCCACGCGTGTGATGGTGAGAAATTTTCGTAGTGCTATCATAGAGTCCTTACCAAATTTTCCAGATATGGATTTTGTCCTGGTTTTTGCTTTCGACTTCGGCTCCTGAATTCTAACACATTTTTTTGTGTAGTTACTGACCTTTTAGATTGAAGGGCTAGCTCCAAGAAGGCATTGTTATGTTTAGGTTATTTTACACTGCAATATGTGTTCTGTTGTTGTGTGTTCCTATCAAACTGCATGGCAATTTTTCAATTTTTACTTAGTTACACTTAATTTTTCTGTTTAGGGAGTTTAACCCTAGAAGATGACACAACAAAAAGAAAGGGACTAATGTCAGAACTGTCTTTACAGTGTAACACCTGCCATGAGTCTACGCCATTTCTAACCTCCACCAGTGTGACCCAGCGAGGAACATCGTACGACATCAACCGCCGAGCTGTTTATCATGCCATAGAGACTGGTGGTGGCTATGAAGGCCTTGCTACATTTTGTAGCATCATGAACATGCCTTGTCTCACGAAAACTGCGTATTATAAACAAGTAGATAACATCTTAGAAGCACTAGAAGATGAAGCGAAGGAAGAGATGAGGAAAGCTGGAGAACGACTCCGACAACACATCTTGGATGAAAATCCGGATAAAGATGAGAATGACATCCTCGATGCTGCTGTCAGCTTTGACGGCACATGGGCAAAGCGAGGGTTTACTTCATTAACAGGTGTAGCGTTTGCCATCTCAGTAGACACTGGAGAAGTCTTGGACTACCATGTCTTGTCCAAATCATGTCAAAAATGTGCCCTAAAAAAAGTAAAATGCACCGATGAAGAGTTTGAAGAGTGGCTGTTAGAACATGAGTGTGATATTAACTTTACTGGTAGTTCTCCAGCCATGGAAGCTGAAGGAGCTGTTGTCTTGTGGGGTAGGTCAATCGAATGCCACAACCTCAGGTATAAATGGATGGTAAGCGATGGCGACAGTAAGGTATTCAATTCTGTCGAACATATTTATGGCGAAATGTGGAAAAATTGGACTGTGTGGGGCATGTTCAAAAAAGAATGGGAAAACACTTGCTGAACCTCAAAGCTAGAACAATGGGTAAACTGGCTGATGGTCAACTGATTGGAGGTCGTGGGCGACTGACGGAGGGAAAAGTTAAACAGCTGCAGAAGTATTATGGTCTTGCAATTCGCCAAAACACCATTAAAAAGTCAAACCCAACAGAAAGAGAGGCGGATGTTGCAGTTTATGCCATGAAAAAGAACATCATTCCAACTCTTCATCATGGTGTTAAGTCACAAGACCCAGCCAAACAACATCGCTTCTGACCTCCAGGAGAGTCTTCGTGGTGCAAGTGGCAGGAGGATGCAGCATCTGGTACTTCAACGTACAAAGACGATGAGTGCTTACCAGGTCTTTCTTCAGTCAGAAATTGCTGTAAGCCTTTGCAAGGCTGTTAGAACTTCTGGTGAAACTGCAAGGCCACGTGGTAGACCATCTTCAACTTCTCCTGTTCCCGCTGCTACATCATCAAAGAAAAGGAAAGCTACATCAGTGCCAAACCTAAGCCAGGATGTACAGTTTTACCAATGAGGCCATTTTCCAGAGTTTCAAGAAAAGCAACAGTGATGCCGACACTGCAAGACCAGTTACTCGCACGTGAAATGCTCCAAGTGTAATGTACACCTCTGCTTGGTTAAGTCAAGGAACTGCTTCAACATTTTTCATGGTGTTAATTAGATAACTGTTTTACAATGTTGGTCGATTTCATCAGACACTAGAATTAACAAGTTTTGATAACTGTAAATAAAAAGAGAACATGATAGTAAGATAGGGAAAATGCCATAACAAACGTAAAGATGCCAAGTCAGCATTTTGTTGTATTATGGCCACAGGAAAATATCCCCAATTCCCAAACTTGTTTGTCTGTTTGTCTCTAGCTGGGATGTCCCAGCTATCCCACATCCCTCCAAGCCTTAGGAGGCGTAAATTCCACTGACATGTGCTGATGAGGCAAAAGATCTGGACAGACCATAACAAACTCAAGCATGTAATTGTTTTATTATCTTAGTTGTTTTTCTTGGCACACAGTTCATTCACCGACGATAGTTCCATCATTCCAGGAAATTCCCCTTGCACACATGCAGCTTTGGATCACATGAGAGAAGAGGTAAACCCCTTAAACTACGCACGACTGATGCGTGATCTTGGCGCTTGTAGTGCTATAGGCAATCAGTCTATTCAGTCACGGGAAGTTGCATCCACTCCACCTGGCCAAGATCCTGTTACTTCAAGTGAAGATTGACATTATTAAAGAAGGCTTGTACAGAGCACAACTGCTGGTTAATGTAAGACAGCAGATATCAAAGAACATGGAGAGGTTGCACTATTTCCTCCAGGTATGAATGTACCAAATAATGTTGAAAATTAGAACTGAAATGTTCATTGAGTAGTCAAGGTCTAGTATTGGTAAATGCACAGTTCAGTATAGTCAGGCTAATCACTGTAATTTCAGTGTCTTGCAAGAGCCTTTTGCATCAATGTGCAAAAGAAAAATACTTCAGAGGAGAGTGTTACATTTGAAAGACCAGCATTATAACAGGAGAAGCGTTCTCATACTTCATCCTTTGAAGCTTGGAACTTTTTACAAAACAAAATTTCCAAGACAGGATTTTTTTCTTTCTTTAAAGGGTTTGCACAATGAACATCAGCCTTTTTCTCCTGGCTTGAATTTTCCACCTTTTTGGACTTACATTTCTGAAGAGAAACAGAGGTGCAAGTCCTTATGGATGCCTCCCTCAGATACCCAACTTTTTTAGTGTCTTCACAGATGTGAGAAGTTGAGTCCAGTCTTTAGGATAAGTTCGCACTCATTTAACGAAAAATTCATATACTTTAATATTTGGTGGGAAATATGGCACTGACTTGTACATGGAACTTATATTCCAGAAAAGTGTTCCCTATAACCTTTCAAAAGGCAAGCAATGCGACAAAGCCCAAAATAAGAACCAAAGAGAGAAACAGGAGTTTGGGGTGTCAGCTGTTTATTTTACCTGTAGCAACTTGATAGCTTTGATCCAATTAATGACATTACTGTTGCAAACTGTTGACACCTCATGTTTGCATACTAAAGAGAAAGTTTCTGACATATTGTGGGCTGATGCTATGGAAAACATAAACAAAGATGCGAACTAGTACAAACAGGCTGTTAGGGGATTACTCCTCCATGATTTTTCAGATGCTCTCAAGCAGCTATAAAGTGGACAACTGAACAGAGGGCTAGTGGTGTGGCCAAAATGAAGCATCTGACTGACAAACATGGTTGCTGAAAACATGCAGTGTTCGATGTAAACAGCTACAGCAAAATGTGCACATGCATAAAGGTGTCATCTATGTCACAACTGGGGCTCCATAGTTAACATGAACAAAGATGCTTTGCTGCAACGAAGCAGTTTTGGGTGTACTTTTCAAATTTCCAATGAATGTACGTCATTTACATTGTATATTATTTAAGTAGGGCATAATTCACACTCAACTCTCAAATACCTGCCACAACTAGAACCAGCATGTCACCTTCCGGAAAGCCCAGATCAGAATTTACTCTCAACAGTATTCCCAACATTCACCTTGTAACAGGAGTTCCCATTGATTTAGAATCCATTAATTTTACTTAGTAACATGAAGCCAACCTGAAAACACAGAATTAAAAGTACTGAACACAAGGAATTGAGACTTAAAGTGCATGCCCCAAAGAACCAAATGAAACTCAAAATCTTCCTTGCCCCACAACCCAAAAACCCTTGTTATTGAGACCAATAGTCAATGCTGATCGGATCCCTATTAACCAAGCCCCTAGCGTCACAGGACACTCTGGAACTATCCAGTCTGCCACCATAAGACACAGTGCCAACCAACTTTTGGCTCTGGATAACCAGAATAAAGCCAGACTCTCCAGCTACGAAAGCAAAAAGGTAAACCTTCATGATTTTGGTGAGGACAATGCAGTGCTACACAATTTCATACCAGCACTTGAAAAGATAGCCCTACAAGATCCCCTCCACAAAGTAGCAGATAAAGTGAATTGCTACAAGTGCTGAGGCCTCTACCTCAGCTATACATTATGCACTTTCTCAGAATGTAGTTTCTGTGGTGTTTTTGCACATCCAGACAGATGGGTGTTACATAGAAAGAGATTGAGGTTGAGATGGAGATAGACAAACTTATATACCTTAGCAATAGCTCTTTCAGGATTTATTAAAACAACATTCATTTTTTCTTTTCCTTTTATTTTGCTTATTCTTTTTTATGATTATTAATTTTTGTTTTGCATCCCAACTACTTCTCAGCTACTCTAAAATATAACATAAAATTAAGTTCATGTTATTTTCTGGTTAATGAATTCATAACCATCTATTTTCTCTTTTATTTACTTATTCATTCATTAGTTTCTATGTTTATTTGAGCCATGTAAGCGTTAATGTAAAGTCTGGAGCAGTTTGCACACAATGCCACCATTTCCACAAAATTGCACGTAATACAGACACCAATACACCTACTTTTTTGTGTTGGTGACCAAATCCTGAAAACTAGCTGTCAGATTTGCCACTAGAATTCCTTAACCCATTGACTCCTGGAGCTTCTTGCCAAAAATGCATTTTTTGGACATTTTGGAGATTTTCAGCCTAAATATGAGCCAAATTAGCTCCAATCTACTCAAAAAGACATTTCCAACATGACAGCATGTCTTCCTTTCCACTAGCACCACGTTTTACAACATTTCTGCTTGGGCATGCGCAGAAATCAAAATTTTGTGATAGGTTTTGGACAAGAAAGTGACCTACTTCTTAAGGCTTTTAATTTTTTTTTTTCTTCCCACTTTCTCCTTTTCGGATCTTTTTGCTGTGGTGATTGACCTTTACTGAGCTTGCTTCCAGTTCAAACATTTCTGAGAAAGCATCATCAAGAATTGCAATTTGTACCATGGAGTAGCTAAATGTAGTCACAGGAAATTTTGCTCTAAGTTTTTCACTCAAATTTCTGAGCATTTTACTACATATCTCAGGCTTCATTGAGCCGATCACTCTGATCTGGGTATCATTGGAAAGATCTTTTCCTCCTGCACAACTAATTAATACACTTGTTAATACACTTCAATCTAGGACTTTCTAAATTTTTTAACATGTTTAAGACAAAATTCATGGCAGTAACGGGCTTCCAGCAAGGTGGTTTTTGAAAATCTGCACAAAGCGCTAGACACCATCTTGGATTTGAGGTAGTCACATTGTGTACAGTGCATTCTAGTGTCCACTTGGTAGTATTGCATCACCCTGCCAAGTTGTCGTACTACCAGGAAAAGTGAGCTCATTTAAATTTAAAAAGAACCGAGAAATGATTGAGATAATTTAAACTTTTGGATAACCACAAAAAAGTCCATTGGAAGAACAATGTCACAGAATTTGCTCATAAGCTGGATGGTAAATATGCTCAACAGAAGCAGTTCGTTAGAAGTCTGTCAGTAAGTGGACGCGTGGAACTGGCAAAAGTCAAAAGGGCAACATCATTAATTCCAGAAGGTCTACGTCTATAACCGGACATAAGAGCTGCAAAAACAACCGGCAATGGGGACTGTTTGAAAATGCTGTATTGTTGGCATTGGTTGGTGAAGAAACAAATCTAAGTATTCTTCAATTGCTCGTAGCTCTGGTATTTATTATGTCAGCGCATTATATCATTTTCATAATAGATTAAAATGTAGGTTTTTACCCCAACAAAAAATACTACATTTTAAAATAGTTGTTGGAAAAAATGGTGACTAACTTTTTGAAGTTGGTGACCAACTAAAAACATTTAGGAGCCATATGGCTCCTGGACAAAAGTTAATTTCCAGCCCTGTAACAGCTGAAGAATCACCATAAAAAAAAATGCCCTTCAACAACCACCTTCAATGCCTATACTTATTTTAAAAGCCTGTCCATAACTTCACTGATGTTGAAAATTTATGCCCTACATGACCGTATGAGCATACAAGTCTTCAACAACAGGGACGTGCTGTTTTCGAGGACGACAAGGAATCAGAGATTGGCCTTGCCTCTCTTCTAATTTTGACGTGTAGACTGTGGTGTAGTGTATGACTGGAAAGTAACCTTTTAACAAATCAATTTACATTTCTGCCAAGACCAACAGCAGCAAAGCATTCAAAGTGAACAAGAGGGCTGTTTTTGCGACCAGGAACATTGGTGCTGGTCATCAATGCCTTGTGAAATTTGCATGTGTCATGAATATGTTGCTGCTGATGAACAAAAGTGCATGCCAGGATCATGTCCAAGCCATGTGTGAGGCAGCTACACATACTGCTACAGAAAGTATGTCCAAGGCTGCAGATAAAGTTAAACCTTTTTGAGCCTGACAAGGAAGGAGTATACAATACTGCAGTGTCAGGAGATGAAACCTGGCAAAAAGAGGCTTCTCTTCACCTTATGGCGTGGTTATTGTCCTGTCCACTATCAATGGAAAGGCTACTGTGAGATTACGTGAAAGGAAAGTGCTGAATGTAAATTGAGGAGGGGAAAAGAAGGAACTGAAGAGTTTCATCACTGGTGGGAACAACAACAACACAAATGTCATGCAAACTTTGCCCGTTCCTGTGGCTCTATAGATTCTGCAGGTATGCTGGCAATATTCCAGAGATCAATTGAATGACGCACTTCAGAGGTTGATATTTTTGTCAAACTGTTTACTTTTAACAATAAATAAGTAATAGAAATGCAAACTGATTGCAAGGAAGTAATAGCTACACAGTCAGATCGTGGCTGGGAAGTTTGTTGAACTCCACGAGTTGCTGCCCTTGAACATTGTTCTCACAGAGCCTGAGCCTCAGTTGCTGTTCAATGGGCGCTTTGTGTTAATGTCCCCGCCAAAGAAACCTAAGCGGCACATCAGAGATATTTCCATCTGGTTGTAGGCCTTCTCTGTTTACTGCCTCAACATTGTCGTACTTCCCTCACCGCTGGAAAGATCTCCTGCAGTATCAACTCCTGATACATATTGCCAGTTCTACGGTTGGGTTTGGTTGTCGTACAACCGAGCATTTAGAGAGAATGCCATGGCGACTAACTTGACAGATTGGTCTTAACTAAACAGCATGCTGTTCAGCTTCCACTCGGCTGGCTGGTCCACGCGATTCTTTGGATGACATTTACCCAACTGTTCACTACAGATGGATACTATTTATGGAACCAGTAAATGTAACAAAATTGTTACAGTGTTATTATAAATGTACATGTATGTACATGTACCAATTATAATGGTGTACATGTAACTATTAACATAGTAAGTTACCAGCTGACCCACCCTAAATTTTGAAATCACCAATTTGATGGAAAAAATGAAGGAGATGGCCCATGTTCTCAACGGCCTGCAGTACGGGTTCAAACTGGGTTTTCATCAGTCCCGTAGTAAGCTTAACTCCGCTCAAAAGAACAAATTGTCTGCCTTTCAACATCCATCTGTCATTGTTACAAGTAGAACGTGAGGGACTGGGCCCAGCCCCAGGTCACTTATTATTATGGGATCGAAAATCCCACGCGTTGGCGAGAATAAAAACGAAACGAGGATCGATGAGAAAACGTGTTGTCATTGCAGTTTTGTAGTAGTTCCTGTGCGAGATTGAGTAGAGTGTAACATTTGGTGACCCCGACGTGACAAAGAAACCACCGAAATGTCTATAGAAGTCGTCGAAGAGATTCAGATAGAGGTGAGAACAGCAATTTGTCAGCTTAGCGAAGCGAGTCTTCGAGAAATCTGTGCGGGGCTACATATCGAAGTTAAAGAGACGGATACAGGACGCCTGGCGTTAATACAAATCCTAACGAAATATTTAGACGCCGAAGAACTCGGAACTGAAGCACTAACGAATCTCAGAGAAACAACTAAAGAAAAGAAACCGGCAACGAAGGACGCGAAGAGTGAACAAGAGGGTGGTGTGAAAACCGAACATGTGGATCAGAAGTCTGCTGTCAAGTCAAGCACAAATGCAGTTACGCCTAAAGAAACCACAGCGATTCCACCGTTCAGGAAGGAATTTAAAATATCGGGACAGATTGGAGATTCACGTCAGAAAGATCGCTTGAGCTTTACCAGTCTTGCTCACCAAATTAACGCTGGATTGAAACGGGGCTATAAAGAAGAAGAAATTGTCGAGGCTGTTATTCGAGCTATCAATCCAGGCCTTAGATTGAGGAGCTACTTGGAAGGTAAGCCCGATCTAGATCTTGCCAGATTACGTAAAATACTCCGGTCACATTACCAAGAAAGGGGGGCTACGGAAATGTATCAGCTGCTCAGTTCGGCAGTACAGGAAGCTGGGGAGACCCCTCAGGACTTTCTTGTTCGCCTCCTTGATCTAAAGCAGAAAGTACTGTTTGCATCTCAAGAAGCAGGATCTGATTTGAAGTATGACCCAAAGCTGGTACAGTGCATGTTTCTGCATTCATTATTAACTGGGTTACGGAATGATAACATTAAAATGGAGATAAAACCATGCCTGCAAAACACCCAAGTGGAAGATGAAGAACTTTTTGAGAAATTGAATGCAGCAGTTAGTAATGAAACAGAAAGAATGCAGAAGCTTGGTTCCCGTCATGACCAGCTCACAAACCGAACCCCCACACAGCTTGTAGCTCAATTGGCCACCCATGATGACAGCCATGCCTCAGTTGAAGGTAAAACCCCAGAAAAGCCACCAAAAGTTAACCTTCTTACTGAAGTTAGAGAGTTGAAAGCGGAATTGGCTGCTATCCGGGAGGGCATGGAACAACAAAGCCGCGCTAGCCCTCACCCACAGTACAACCCTGTAGAGCAAGGGAGGGTTCGCCCTAGAGGGTGCTGGAATTGTGAAAGACAAGGAAGGGGTTTCCGTTGCAACCATTGTTTCAACTGTGGTGATGTCGGCCACTTCAGTTACCAATGCCTAAGGTCAAGCCGAAGGGGCTATAACTCAGCAAGCCCCCAGGGAAACAGACAAGGGTTGCCCCCACGGGACAAGGAGCAGCCCCCCCGATTCATGAGCAGTCCCAACAATGCATGAACTGTGGAAAGAGGGAGGATTGGGCACATCAATACTTGCGGTGTTCACAGTGCCATACTAGCCACTATTGTTCAAAAGTTTGTCAAAGGGAACATTGGGAGAAGCATAAGAAACTATGTCAAGCCATTAGCGAAGTTGAACTGAGGGAAAGGGCAAGTGTTGAAACATTGAAAACGTCGTTCAGTTCCCACCTAACCCCGAGACAACGCTCTAAACTCACCAAATTAGTGGGAAGAAAATGTGTGGTTTCCTGCTTGATTCAAGGGGAAAAGGTGGATGCCCTGTGGGATACCGGAGCTCAAGTTTGTGTTGTGTCCAAACATTGGAAAGAAATTAACCTACCAAACGAGCCAGTAAGAGACATAAGCGAGTTATTGGGGGAAGATGGATTAAATCTCCAGGCCGTGAACGGTACAAAAATCGCATATGATGGCTGGATTGAGGTGGAGTTCCAGTTGGTTGGGGAGGACGGGTACTCGAAGCCATTGACAGTACCCATACTAATAGGAAGTGAAGATAATCAGGAGTATCCCATCATCGGCTTTAATGTCATTGAAGAGGTCATTAAGAGGAGTAGTAGCCCCAACACAACCAGCCTATTGCCCCGAATAGTGAATGACTCGTTCCCATCTGTGAAAGAGGGCGAAGCAAGAGCGCTGGTTAATTTCATCCAAAGTATGGATGATGAAGCTGACACCGGTATGCTCAGAGTCGGCAGACAAGACATACGTGTTCCACCAGGAGAGACTGTGAGAGTCAAATGTCAGGTACACTTTGGACTACTAGAAGATTTGCCTGTTGTGTTTGAGCCCAAAGAGGAAGGGGCGTGGCCTGAGGGGCTAGAAGTTCAGGGCTGTCTCCACCGAATCTCCCCGAGGTCTTCGAGCCGAATGTATGTTCCAGTATGCAACAACACCGAACGAGAGATGACCTTACGTAGGCGGACAGAACTGGGCACTATACAGTTAGTGCAGTCCGTCACGCCACTGCCAGTCGAAGCTGAACAGAAACAAGAGAAAGAGGAAGGTGAAACTTGGAGTGAGGCAACCAGTTGTGAGCGGGAGCCAAGTCAGCCCGAACAAAGTAAAGCAGAGTGGACTCCCCCAGTTGACTTGAGCCATTTGTCAAGTGAGCAACGGGTGATTGTCAAGGAGATGTTGAGGGAAGAATCCGGGGCCTTCGCTATAGATGATGGTGGCATTGGATGTGCCGAACATTTGAAATTGGAAATCAACCTGAGAGATGACGTCCCAGTACAAAAAACATACAATTCAATTCCAAAGCCCTTGTACGAAGAGGTAAAGTCACACTTGCAGGATATGATCAATCGTGGTTGGATAAGCAACTCAAAGTCACCCTACTCTTCCCCAGTGGTGTGTGTGAGAAAAAAAGACGGCAGTCTGAGACTATGTGTTGACTATAGGCAGTTAAACAGCAAAACTGAGGATGACCGCCAGCCCATCCCTCGCATCCAAGACATCCTGAATAGTCTCAGTGGGAACACTTACTTTTCAGTGTTAGACCAAGGAAAGGCATATCATCAAGGATTCGTAGCAGAAGAACACCGACATCTAACAGCGTTCATCACCCCCTGGGGTTTATACCAGTGGAACCGGATTCCTTTTGGCCTTAAAAATGCACCGGCAGCTTACCAGAGGTAGATGGAGAAATGCCTAGAAGGTCTCCGCGATGAAATATGTATTCCATATCTTGATGATGTCCTGGTGTACAGTAGGACATTTTCTGAGCATGTAGACAATGTGCGAAAGGTACTTAAACGTTTGCAGGAGTATGGTATCAAGCTGAAGCCAAAGAAATGTGAGTTGTTTAAGCCCCGTGTTCGTTACTTAGGCAGAATAGTCTCAGCAGATGGCTACACAATGGACTCAGCAGACGTTGCAGCAGTGGCAGCCCTTAAGGAAACTAAACCAAGAACTGTTGGTGAATTGCGCAAACTCCTGGGTTTCATAAGCTATTACCGCCAATATATTCGCGACTTCTCCAGATTAGCCAAACCCCTTTATGACCTACTTTCAGTTAAAGAATGCAGTGACCAGCCCAGCAGAGCTAAAGGACAGAAAGAGCACCCCAAGTGGAAGTTGCCGACATCGAAAGGACAATCGTCATCAAATCACAAAATCCCGTGGAATGAAAGACACCAAGAGCGATTAAACTTCCTAATTGAACTTCTTATGCAGCCAGGGGTAATGGCTTACCCTGACTTTGAACGACCATTTGTACTGCACACGGATGCCTCAAGCGAAGGACTTGGGGCGGTGCTCTACCAAGAACAAGGGGGGAAATTGAGAGTTGTTGGCTATGGCTCAAGGACATTGACGCCCGCGGAACGGAACTACCACTTGCACTCAGGAAAGTTAGAATTCTTGGCCCTAAAGTGGGCAATTACTGACAAATTCAGGGATTACTTATTCTATGCTCCATCCTTCGCTGTTTTCACTGACAATAACCCGTTAACGTATGTGATGTCATCAGCAAAGTTGAATGCCACGGGGCATCGGTGGGTGGCCGAGTTAGCGGATTATAACTTTACAATCAAGTACCGACCGGGCAAGACTAATGTTGACGCGGATGTTCTGTCAAGAATCCCATTGGACATAGACAAGTATATGAGCGATTGTACAGAGGAAGTACCCAAAGATGTCCTTGAAGCAACCGTGGAAGCAGTTAGGGAACAGGCAAAAGGCACAATCCCATGGGTTACGGCAATTGCCGCAGACTTGACAACTCCTGAACCGACATTAAAGGATCTGAATCTAAAACCCTTCAGCCCTAGTGAAATCAAGGAGGCACAGCACTCGGATAGTGCTATATGCCGCGTGCTTTACTACAAGACACACGGGATCAAACCGGGTGGTGGCCAACTGAAGAATGAACCCCATGGAGTTACCAACCTTATGAGAGAATGGAAGAAACTGGAAGTTGATGAACATGGTATCCTGCGACGAAGAACAAGCTCTAAGATACAATTAGTTCTGCCACACAACTTCATCCCAGTGGTACTTAAAGAACTACACACAGAGATGGGACACCTTGGAGTGGAGAGAGTCGCAGAACTTGCAAGGTCCCGCTTCTACTGGCCACATATGTACCGTGACATAGAGTATTTTGTGACACAACGTTGCAGATGCATCAAACAGAAGAAACCAAACACAGTCACGAAAGCACCTATGATGCACCTGATGACATCAGCACCCTTTGAAGTAGTTTCCATTGATTTTCTGCATCTGGACAAGAGCAAAGGTGGATATGAATATGTACTGCTGATTGTTGATAACTTTACCAAATATGCCCAAGCCTATGCAACGCGCAACAAGACGGCCCGTACTGCTGCTGAGAAGATCTACAATGAGTTTATCCCAAGGTTCGGTTTCCCAGCACGAATACATCACGACCAAGGTGGTGAGTTTGAAAACAAATTGTTCCACAACCTAGAACGTCTCAGTGGAGTTGCCAGCTCGCGAACCACTCCATACCACCCACAGGGCAATGGCCAGGTAGAACGCATGAACCGAACGTTACTCTCGATGCTAAGGACCCTCCCGGAGGAAAAGAAATCGAACTGGAAAGATTCCTTAAACAAGCTTATACATGCGTACAACTGCACAAGACACGAAACGACTGGGTTCTCGCCATTTTACCTGATGTTAGGCCGTTCCCCACGATTACCAGTTGATTTGCTGTTTGACCTAGACAACGACCTTCAACAGGGTGATTACCAGGACTATGTAAAGACGTGGCAAGCAGATATGAGACAGGCCTACGACCTAGCATCTAGGAACACCCAGAAATCGTCAGCCAGGAGTAAAGTGTATTACGACAAGAAGGCTTCCGCAGCAGTCCTACTCCCCGGCGACCGCGTACTTGTTAGAAACCTTTCAGAAAGGGGAGGACCTGGAAAGCTCCGTTCACACTGGGAAGAGCAAATTTATGTAGTTGAGGAACGCATATCTGATAGTCCAGTCTATCGAGTAAAGCCAGAACTTGGCCGTGGGAAACAACGAGTGTTACACCGTAACTTGCTACTTCCTTGTGATGCTTTACCACTGCCTAAACCAATGAGAGCATCATCCAAGACCACCCAACTAAGACCTAGAGTGCCACCTCAGCCTGAAGACATTGGAGAGAGTTCCGATGATGAGTATGAGATGAACACACTGTCCTCTCCAGTCACCCATGAAATAGCCTTTCCGGCGGAAGTAGACACCCCTCCTATGGACCCACAGGACCACTGTGATAATGAAGATTGTGCCACTATGTCAGATACCAGGGACCAACCTGACCCACAAGTGGACACTGGTGACTCATCAGTGCCAAATTCATCTGTCCTAGATGTGACTGATATGGCCCCTGAGGAAAGTGACAATTCAGATTCAGAGGAACACCTAGAGGGAGCTACCCGACCTAGAAGGGAGAGACGACCCCCTCGGATTCTGACTTACAGTCAGATGGGGGTACCCGAGTACCAACGTTTAAACCCAGTAGTAAACGCAATTCAATGCCCTCAGGTGATACTTCCCTACCAAGTCATGGCCAACTGGCTTGTACCTCACTGCCGGTGTGTTCACTGCACCCCGCACATCCCATTCATTCCACAGCTGCAGTATATACCACAGCCCATATGGACAAACCAGTAATGAACACTCCTGAAGTCACAACTGATTACTCCGAGTATTAACCATGGACAAGCAGACCTGTTGCTCGCCTTCTGTGACTTAACTCATAAGCGAAATTTGTGTTGGATTTTCCCTCTAGTTACAAACTGTTAAAGACAAAACCTGCGGATCATGGAACTGCCACAATAAGTATTCAGTTTGAAACATGACGAGAACTGACGCTCCCTCCTAACCATTGTTCTTTTTGGTTTTGTATTTCCTGTTATAATGTCGGGACGACATTTCTGTTGGAGGGGAGTGTGTTACAAGTAGAACGTGAGGGACTGGGCCCAGCCCCAGGTCACTTATTATTATGGGATCGAAAATCCCACGCGTTGGCGAGAATAAAAACGAAACGAGGATCGATGAGAAAACGTGTTGTCATTGCAGTTTTGTAGTAGTTCCTGTGCGAGATTGAGTAGAGTGTAACATCATCGATGACTTCCTGGCCAATGAGGTTGCCCTAGGCCGTGTAGTGAGCCCTTTCCCAGCGCCTTCTCTGCACAATCTAACTCTCTCCTCTGCATCCTAACAAGTCTGTAGGCCCCTCGACCTAACTTGTGGTGCTGGGTATAGAACTGGATACTCAGGCAGAGACAGCTCGCCTCCTGGCAGACCTACTGTTTGCCCTTCAGGAGTTGACTGCATCCTGGCAGTTCTGGCGCTGGTGTAGGAGGCATCAATTAGAATCTCTCATTGGTCAGCTACATCATCTTGCTAAAGTAGTTTGGCTTGGTAGAACCTTCCTCCGGAGCACGATTGACCTGCTATGCTGTTTTCGCAAGCGTGATCATCCCATCCGCCTTAACACCGAGTTTCACCTGGCCTTGCAAGGGTGGCAGGAATTCCTTCTTTCCGGGCAGGATAAGTGGTTCAGTGGTTCCTGGGATCCATTGCAGGCCTCGCACTCAATTGCCTATTTATTTATTTATTTATTTATTTATTTATTTATTTATTTATTTACTTACTTATTTATTTATTTAACTTTATTTATACACGGGTAAAACGTCAGGACTTAAAGTAAATACTAAAATTGCATTAATTACATTAAGATACTAATCTACTCCTAATTAAATCTAATAACAACAAAAATAAAAACAATAACGAACTGCCTGCTTTCCATGAATGCCGTGTGATTAATTAACTTATTTGTTATGAAAAAGGAAACCCCTGCAGCCGGATTTAAAACTAGCAAGAGTTTGTGCTTGCTGCAGATTGGTAGGTAAGCTGTTCCACAGCACCGCACCACTATAGTTGAAACTGTTTTTAGACAATTGGTGTGGGGGAGTGGAACAGCTAGTTTGCCCTCACAATTCCTAAGAGAATTGGTAGATATTACACTCCGATCAGTAAACATTGATTTCAGATAATCAGGGGCGAGACCATTAAGAGATTTATAGACCATAGTGGCTGTTTTCAATTTCCGTTGAAAATTAAGTTTTTGCCAGCCAAGTTTAACAAAGAGATCATCCGCATTGGCATCATATGAAGAAGAGGTCAAAATACGTGCAGCGTGATTCTGTAGTTTTTGTAGTTTAATGGAAAGAGATTTGTTATTCTCCTATAAGGAGCTGTTTCCCATAGTTATTGCCACGCACATCTGGGGACATCAGTGGTTTTGACGTAACATCCTCTTTCGCTCAGACAATCAGGCCGTGGTGCATATCCTCACAACTAAAACATCAAAGGTCCAGTTTATCGTGCAACTACTGCGCAAGTTGCTAGGTTCAGCAGCCCCTCCATGCTTGCATGTTACTTGCTAATTATCAACTGATTGTTTTGGCAGATACTAGATATTCTGTATATGCTTGGTGAGTTGGATGCCATTAAAGAGAAGCTGAAAACAGTAAACCTTCCCACTTATCTGAAAAGTGGAGGGTCCGAACATTCCTCGAATTCAGCTGAAAACGTTAACAAAGTGGAGAAACTACTCCATAATCAGCTGCCAAAAAATCTGCTCAATGAAGGCCGAAAAGAAGTGAGCATATTTAAATTTTAATTATAGTAGGGGTACTGATTCAGTGAATTTCAAGTTTGAAATTGGCTACATCTCAAGCCATGTGATTGCACATACAGCAACATGCAGAGTACAGGCCAACAAAACCGTTATTGGGAGCTTAACCCAGGTGAAGTGTCCTTTGAAAACCTCAATTATACTTGACTGGGACACACTGGAACATCATCACCCCTTATAAATCGATGTTAAATGCTTTTAATTCTTACATTTGTAGCACTTAGCCTCCTCTACATCTTTTTAGAGGTTGTATAGGCATTATGCATTGAAAGTCTACCTCTGTCATAAGTATAAATTATTAAATTAGGAGACTTTTTGTAAAATTGCCTACCTGTTTGCCAGTTAATTTGAGGAGAGATCACTTTCATGAACGCTGATGAAGTTAGATGAAGGGAAATGAAGCTGGGTGAAGTTATATGAAGGGAAATGAAGGTAGATAAAGTTAGATGAAGGGAAATGAAGGTAGATGAAGGGAAATGAAGGGGGATGAAGTTAGATGAAGGTAAATGAAATGTACATCACAAAAGAAACAGAATGACACCTACTGTTGTTGCCATGGCAACACTCTTGGCTCCAGTCTCTTTCTGTGAAAAACCAAATATCCCCATTTACTACCTTTTAAATAGGGACAGAGGGTCTTGCTCGGAACACACATGGTTCCCATATTGTCTTAACTCTCTCCATTAGATTGGTGGGAGTGGATGATCCTTGTTTAAGATAAAATCTGGGAATTTTAGTCTCAGTTAAAACAGAACTAGCGGCATAACTGTTGTCGTGGCAATGGCACGACGGGTGTCATTACGTTTCTTTTGATGCACATTTCTGGTGTCAAGTTTAAAGAACACTGCTTTAATATTACCAGTTATTCTCGATTGAGTGTTGTGCTGTTTTGTTGGAACCACCAATAAAGTCATCACTTTCCTTACATAAATGTAAATATCTCTAAAACGAAAAAAGATATTCCAAAAACGAAAATCCCACTCTTCTTTACTTTGAAAAGCCTTTCAAGTAAGCATCAATTATTTTTTTATGTTATAGGCACTTTAAGAGATTTCCAGAACTTTCCAGGACCAGTAGCCCTTTTCCAGGACGTTCCAGTCCTGGAAAAGGCCACAATAAAATTCCAGGACTTTCCAGGTTTTCCAGAACCCGTACGAACCCTGATTCTCACGTGCATTCTTGCCTTTTCAACTGTGCTTGGTAACTTCGCTCCCTGCCCACCCTCCCTTCCTGGTAAGTATGAGGTAGGTATCATGGTACCACTGTTTTTTGCAATGTGACGGTGCTGGTGTTTGCCGCTCACAGGGTTGTCATGTCTTGTGCTCGAGGCTCCACTATCTTTCCAGGCACCTTCCCCAAGCTCATCTATTGTTGGTGAGTTTAAAGGGAGTTGTTGCCAGGACTTGACGGTAGAGTAAGAGCAGCAGTGGTTCAAGTAGCAGGTTCGAGAAATTTGTTGAAGAGGAGTGTCAAACACCCGTTCCCAATTAAAGTGCGATCCAACATTGATGAGTTAACAGCACCTGATAGCCCAGAGCCGTGTGACTCTTCACACTGACCAGTCACTGCTGTTAACAGACCTCGCCAAAAGCGGCGATCAATGGAGAACTTTTGCAAAGATTTAGACCGTAACACTTGGGAAATGAACACTTTCAAAACTTGAACTTACCAGTTTGTACCAGTTTTCGCAAATTGCTATTTCTTACGAACTAAACTACGAGATGTGGATGTGGCCCGTTCATTCAATGTTTTCGCTTGTTTTGTTATTTTCCATCTGTATCACCACCATGTGAACAGATGCGGCGAGTGTAAGAATTATTGACAGAATATATCACGTGGTTTTTGTCACCGCATGTTCTACGATCGGTGTAAGGTTCCAATCTTGTATGATTTTCTCAAGTCAATTAAAGACGATTGTTGCTGACGTGGAACGCGCATGGGGAGAAATCCGTGACAGTCAGCGAAACGCATTGAGGGCTCGGGAATCAAGCGAAAGCTCATACTGATCATGCGCGAAAGTATCAAATTGCGGCCAGCAAAAAAAAACCACTGTAATGGCGAGCGGTGTGCGAAGTTCAAGCAAAAATTCTCGCGGTTTTTTCGTGCAAATGCACAATGATTCCTCCTCAGATCTTCTCTGGGGAGGGAAAAGCTTTAAAAAGATTAAAAGAAATGTTAGCTCGCATTATTTCGCTGTGGAGCGATTGATTTCCAAGAGGAGTTCGGGCGGAACGGTGAGTTCAAGTTTTGGTTTTAATATTGTGGTTTGTCAGGTATTGCTGTTGCATTTCTCTTGTTCTTTAACACATGTACTTACGCTTATAATATATCATTTTCAGACGCAGTATTTGGTAAAATGGCTAGGTTACAGCACATTTGAAAACAGTTGGGGAGAAGAGGAAAACCTCACCATTGATCTTGTCAGGTCAGTTTTATGGACACTTTGACTGTTTAGTAAATGAGGTGTTGTATAATAGTTAAAGGAACTATAGCGTCTTCCTTGTTTTTCAATTGCGTTTTCTTCGAGGAGACACAACAACTGCATGTATAAAGACCAGTTGGAGTGTCCCAAATTTTACTTAAACCTTTGGTAGAGTTTTTATTGGCAGTGTTCTAACTTCAGTCAAATGTGTACACCGATAATTTATGTTAATAGTTTCCAGTACTAGGATGTCTACACCGTAATAAAATAATAAGTCTGTTTTTTAATTAAATGTATTTATTTATGTTTGCACATTAATGTTTTTGGAATAAAATCCTGATTAATGTGCATGTATTTCATACAATTTTGGTTTCCTAGTTAATTTCAGTGCATTTCTATAAATTCAAAATTTTGGTTGCTGTCAAGAAGAGCTGACCTAGTTTCTATTTTGATTCTGTTGCAGAACTTATGAGAAGCCCAAAGTGCAACCAGAGAGGTTGATGAGAGCTGTACATACTTTAAGGGTATCAGTGCTCTCAAAACTTAAAAATAAGAGTAGATGTAATGTAGTGATTGACTTTGACCATGATTGCTTTCGAAGCTTGTTTCATGGAAAGGGAAGAGAGGCCAGGGAAAAGGGGTATATTTTATTATATGAAGTGGACTTCAGTAGATGCAAACTCCCTGAAAAATGGGATTTAGTTTGTGGCTCCAATGGGGATGGGGTAAGGGTAAAATACCCTTTTAAGGTGCGACTATTTTTAGCAAAGTCACCTAAAACTTTTACACTTGTCCAGGGAAAACTTCTAGAAGATAAGCGAATGCTTATTGAGAAACTTTCTCTGGACTTTAACCGTCAGCCATTCACACTTTTAAGTTAGATTACCTCCTTTGAGCTTAACCCAATCTACTCCTGCAGCCAAACCTTGAGCCTCTTGACATGGTCTTGTAGTGTGTCAGTGAAACCATATTGTCTAACCATTCAAATGAAAGTTTCACATTTTTCTTTAAATTAAGCCAAATCAAATTTAGGATTTTACCAAAGTTTGATTTTGGCCTTGGGAGTGAAAGGGTTACAACAAAGGAGGTAAAACAAAACAGACAGTTTTATAAGGTCAACATATTTGCCTTGTTTCCATATGTCAAAGTACCATTGCCGAGCCCATGGTGTAACAAGCACTCACAACAAATCATGATTTCACTGCCCAGCAGTTTTCACCAAAGACAATTTGAGATTTGGAACAAGTCACTACCCAGGTCAACAACTCTCTTTCATCAAAGATTTTGATTTGGTCCCTTTTAAAACATGATTTCTCATTTATTCAATGCTTACTGCCATGTCTAACTTAAAGGGTGTTGACCTTATAATTTTACTGTATGTTAAGTAACAAGTTGTCTGATTTATTCAGGAAGAAAACTTGGAAAAATCAGAATGTATTGACTGCTTGCTAGCTGTTTGCTGATTGCTGATTTTCTTGTTTACAAATCTCCTCCAGCTGTTTGATAAGCTCAGCTTTGTTGTTTTGACTGAAACCTTTGGCATTTCTCTGTTTCAGTTCATTTTTTCATTCTTTAACTGTCATTTTTGAAAAATCAGTATTGGAGCTTGTGCATTGTGTAGGAGGTTGTTCATTTTGAGCTTCACTTGGTTGCTGCAGATGTTCAGTTAGATGAATTTTTGCTCGCTTTCGCGCTTCTTTAATTTCAACGTCCCGGTAGCTTTCTTTTCTCCTTGTGTAATTTTGCACCTCCCTTTCATGTTCTTTAAGCTCCCATTGACGCCTTTCTTGTCGGAGGACATCCCCAGCAGAATCCCATTTATTGGACTTCCGCAAAATAATCCCATGAGCCATGTCGTTGTTCTTTTCGACTCCTTACCCTGTGAAAATTTTGACTGATTTGTGGAGCTCAAAGAACCTGGGGATGTGTGTTACCATGATATGCATATATGGTGTTATTCGATTTCTTTCGTACCCCTCCCTTTTGCCATTTAAGCTGAGGAACAAAGAAATCCACTGCTTTGCTTTCATAAAAAACTGTTTTGGGTCTTTTTCTGGATTCCAGTTGTTGACAACTTTGTAGATGTCAGCAAATGCTGTCCAAACCTCTACAACTGTTGATACAGTTTCTGGGCGTAGGGTATTGAGCAGTTTACTGGGGAGGTCAGCCAGCAGGATCTTCTTGTCAGATCCCAAGAGGCTTGTCGAGTCATATCTGCCACTGGCTTTCCCATCAGCATTTTTTTGTTCCCACACATCAAAAGAAACACCACAAGATCTGATCACTTGAATTAGGTTTTTGAGGTGTGCCCGCTTTGCTTCCCCCTTTTTTTGTCTAAGTCATCTTCACGGTCCCAGTCTAAACATTCATTGACCAAATTTTCAATCAAAATATCTGTAACACGTAGCATCAAGTGAAGTTCATCTACTACTGTATGATCCAGTGGAATGTTCAACAAAGGTTGCTTATCACAGCAGTAATTATCTTTAGATGTTGTTGACATTTCACGGATCTCTTTGAGAGTTCTTACCATGGGTGGAGTGTTATAAATAAGGTAGTTGTCACTTATGTTCCAACAATCAGCCTTGTGTACTTTACACCAAGCACAGGCATGGTTGGATGTGGCTCCTTTGAGTCCAAGCATCAGTAAAATAAATTTGTAATCACCTCCAAGGTAAAATTCAGTGTTGAGGTCATGACCATCTACAGTTAATTTTGCTGAGTCAATCAAGCTGTTTATTTCCTTGAATAAACTTCCAAATGACACCTTTATTGTCTGATACCCTTCAGTTCCATTGACTATACCAATAGTTCTGTTTCCTTTTGCAGACATGACAGATTCCCCAGTTTGAAGAGTAGAAAATGAAAGTAAAATGAAATTTGAATTTCTTGTCATTCTGGCACCATCACCATTGATTTTAATTTTGATTTTGTCATTGATAGTATCAAAGTCAGGGTTTTGCTTGAGGAAATCTGAAATGTGTTCTTTGAAAACGGTTTCAACTGAACTCACTTTGCCTCCTTCAAAATTTCCATCCAGTGCCTCAATGTGGCACATTTTGTTCAACTGTTCGTGGCACTGCTTCACCAAATAAGACCTGGGTAGGCTGTCTGTAATCATGGAGATTTCATGATAGAATGAATCTCCCACAGAAAACTTGTCTAACAAGAAAAGGATTTGCTGAACTTTTCTTTTTTGATCTTCTGACAAGGAGCTGTACCTGTCTTCCCCCTCTGCAGATTGAGATATAGAATTACTGGAATTAGGCAAGCAACTAACCTTGTGAATCACACCGGTGTCTGATTCTTTGACACTTAAACTTTCCAATTCAATACCGAAAGAATTGGCGAACCATAGAGCAGTCTGTACTCTAGAGAGAAAGGTTTTCAATGTCCTGGACTTGTTTTTAACTTGTGAAAGAGGCTTTCCTTTGAACGATGAAATGTCCAAAGAGTTTTCTAATGATTTAATGTAATCTTCCAGTTCTTTGTTTTCTTCTTGTAAACTTTGGGTTTTGCTTTCACTTTGTTTTGCCTCTAACAACATCTCCTCATAGATCCTTTCCTTCTCTTCCTCTAAATTATTACACCTTGATTTCCATTCTTGTAGCTCATAATGTAGGATTCCTATTTCATCATGCAGGTTTTCCATTTTGTTGTAAAACTCTTGAATCGTTTTCACCTGCCCTTCCATTACATGAAATTTCCGGACTAGCTCGTCTAACTCTTTTCTTGCCCTACCTTTGGCTTTTTTGTACTGCAGAGAAATGTTGTATGCAATTTTCATCAAAGCTGAATCAATTTCTCTTCTAATATTTGGGTCATTGCTGAAGGCAAAACATTCACCAAATATGCACTTTTTGACCAAGTCTATGTAGGTGAATTGTTAGGCGACCGATGAAGATGATGCCTTGTCTTCTTTTGGGCTTGTAGCCGAAGAACTTGGCTTTTCATAGTTACTTCTGGTTAAAGAATTTTCACCGGAAGTGTCTGTAGAGCACGCGATTCCTTCTTGCACGATTTTGTGCGCATCCTTGAAAAAGGGGTAAGGAATTCCTAAAGTGAAAATGATTCTTCTTTCTTTTTCTCTCCCATCAAATATTATATCTGGTCCAGTGACCCTGATTGCCTCCTCGAAACGAGCGCAACAATGACTAAATTCGTCCGACATACTTGCAAATTATTCTATGATGTAATGCTTCAGCATTGTTTATTTTGCAATGAGGAAAGGCTACTAAGCTTTATACAAAGCACTATGGGATTCAAAATGGAGGACGTCCCGTAAGAAAAATGGCTTTCCGGCGCTTCTAAAACATGGCGATTTTGCAGTGTTTCCCTGGCGTTTTAAAAATGGCTTCCCTTTCAGTCTTACTCAGCAATGTTTAAGAGATTCTTTCACCAAGTTTGGAACTAGTTTAATGCCATCGATGGGTCGTAAATCTGGATGAAAACTAAAGTTTCGCATGTAAACAAAACAGTCAGATATGAGAAAAACTTCCAGGAATCGTACAAAGTGGTTAAGCTTTGGCAGTTTTGTGCACTCTCAGGTGTAATTAAGAGGTATGACAGAACAATTGGAGGATTATTATGTGCAAAAGAAACAGCCTCAGGGAACCGCTTAAACAACGTCGAAAACACCTAAAGGAGGAATCGAAGGTTTGAACACATCTATGACTTTATTTAATGATAAAAGAAAACAGTTCATGTCCGGCGGTGAAAACACAGTGGAAAAAAGAAAACGAAGGTTAGCACAATTGTCACTGTTTTCTTTGTTACGATGTTAGCGACGCATTTGAAATCTAAGACCAAATTTGATACCCGTACGCTTGCGCGGCGACCATGTTGTATCGGATTTCTCCCCATGATATGTTTGGTTTTACGCTATAGTTTACGAAACGATTTATGAAAACTACCAAGTTTCGACCATGTAAAAAGAGTAATGAAAAGTAATGAAAATACTATGACTAGTCTACCCATCACTGATTCCCAAGTCAAGATGGCGACGGAGGCTGTTGTTGTCAATAAAAAGTCACCAACCTTTATAATTTAGCTTTGTTAATTCTTCCATTAAACTCCAGTTTGAGACCTTGATACAATTAACTGTGCTTCTATACAGGGTTCCATTGCTTCCCTTAGAGAAACAAAAAGATGTTAAATACTGTAAAATCAAACTGAACTTCACTGTAAACTATAAGAAGTTTGGGTCGAGAAACGACCGCTTTTTGCAGGACGTAACATGTCGATTATTTCGATAGTCGATGAAGATCGATCATTGTCGATACTAATTAATCGACAAATATCGGAAATCGATAAAAGTCAATCACACAATTTATTGTTATTATCGACTTTATTTGATTACGATTGATTTTGATCAATTTTGATCGATTTCAATCGACAAGTATCGGAAATACAAAAAACGATGTATGGCGTAGGCATACGTAGGTTGTGGACTGGTACAACAGTCACAGGTGCAAGGAGAAGCAAGGGGCATACAAACCCTGTGAATACAGCACACCTAGCGGAGAGGGAGGAGAGTCGTAGCAGCTTGTATTTGTCAAATGTTGAACTGAACAAAAACACTGATGAAATAAAATGTCAATTTACTTTACGTTACTTCTTAATTACTTTGCTGGCCTCGATTTTATCCCGCATCTAGTCTAAACTTTGGCCCGTTCTGTCCACCCAAAGAAACACGACTTTGAATTCCCAGGATCCCTCATCTCCCCCGCTTAGAGAGACTCTGGGAACTAGGTTGATTAGAGTTATGTTATAGATCGCGATTTAGTTTAGCTGAAACTGTTAACCGATCATTTCTCGAGGTAATTTAAACATTCTATTCTGTAATGAATAACAGACCACTTGGTTGTTCAGGTTTTTATTTAAGTTATTGTCATACAGATTTACTTTAGAGCTCTTTAAACTCGGCATAAAAAAAGTCATTGGAGCTATTATTGGTTTGGTTACTTGAATTTTGTAGCTGATTGAAACATTTGTCTGCATTTTTGTCGATAAAATCGATAATCAGTTGAAAACCTTGTGATTATCGACTTTTATCGACAAACGTAACTTGTCGATTGACAATTATCGACAAATATCGAGTACTATCGACTTATCGACTACGTTTTCGATGATCGACTTTGATTGACATGTTACGTCCTGCTTTTTGGTAAATAAAAGCTGACGAGCTGGGAATCAATTCACTGCCCGGAATCAGCCGGAATGCAAAATTAAACCACGCACTGCTTTTTAAGTCTACCTTAGGAAGCTTATTACGAATAAACTTACCAAAGTGCACCGTTGAATTCACCTTTTACAGTCTCAGTGAAACAGAACGAAATTTCAGCTGTTATTTCAGCTGATTTCAGCAAAAGATTTGCACGCTTCGCCCGGTCAGGGCAAGTCAAAATTAAACAGCACCATGCACTATTACTTCTCGCTCCGTTAGCCACTTTCCAATGTTAAAAAAAGACATTTCAACAACCGAAACGTGACCCAGTTCCCAGGTTTGTGAGAAGAAGTCAACACGACGAACACCACTGCTAACTGAGCACAGGCCAACGGACAGGAGGAAGAGCGGTAAACGCCAGAGTGAGGCAAATCGTCCAGAAAATCTGGTACATGTAGGCCTGGGAAAGACTCTTGCCCAGTCTTTCTTCAGTTTGCAAGCGTCTCGCCGGCCGCCGCCATCTTTGTGTTATCCTCTGTTCAACATGGATTTTCAAAACCGTGCTGGAGGAAAAACAGGCTCGGGTGGCGTTGCTTCGTGGTCAGAATCGAATAGAGACCGTCGAGAACGCTTAAGGCAGCTAGCATTGGAGACAATAGACCTCAACAAGGTGAAAATAATCAATTCTTTGTGTGTAGCAAGAAGTTTGTAATAGCTCTAAATACTCTTCCATGTGGTTTACCAGCTACCAAGCTAGATCGGAGTAAGAACGCGATACCAATTCATCAGTCGCATTCAATATGTCGCGATGTAGAAAAAGCATCCCACACTCACATACTAACTCCCACAGATCAAACTGAAAAAATACTTTTGCTGTCAAAGGCTTGGTGCTAACTGAACAGGATTTCAACAAAATCAACTTCAATGACGCTTAGTGTATCATTATTTTTTTTTCCATGAAGATAGGAACATAAGATGTCTATTTCGTACGGGATGGAAATGCACCAATAGATAAATTGGTTAAAAAATTACTCTATAAAAAGAGGTATAACTATCTGGCTGATGACCTTATTGAACAATTTCCAGACATACAGTTGGTTTTGCAAATACTGTAATCCGAATCCACATGCGATCATGCCCAGGGATGGTGGCCACTGAAGCATATTAGTCATATAATTTTGTCATATTAGACTAGGAAGTGCAAGTGTGACCCAATGATAAGTCCCAAAATAAAACCCTATTACACTGAAACCAGAGCCCAGAAAAGCTCTGTGGCTCACAATGTAACCAAAAAGTCCTTAGTTGACATGAAAACAGGAATTTGTCTTGGAGGGATAGCAATGCAGGGATAGCCCTGTGATAAAAGTATCCCCTCCCACCAGTGTGGCATGGGGTTTGATTCCTCAAACTTGTGTTGTGGATTGAGCTTGTTGTTGGTTCTTGTCCTTGCCTCAAAGGCTTTTTCCCAAAGGTCTCAATTTTTTTTTCCTCTCCACAAAAACCAACATTTCTATATTCTTATTTGGACTAAATTCAAAGGGCCTCATATTTCTTGATCAGTTGCACATGTTACACTGTTACATGTTACCTTTATTAAACAACATTGATTTATTTAAATCATTTTTCTGCTAAATAATAAATGCTGTTCACATTTATACTGTAGAGAAAGTGAAGGAATGTTTCTACAAGGTTATTTTTGTTTTTCAGGATCCATATTTTATGAAAAATCATCTTGGTTCTTATGAATGCAAGTTATGTCTCACACTGCACAACAATGAGGTTAGTTCCAACACTTTTTTCATATACATATAGGATCAAGATGAGCCATTTTCAGATCTTCAAAATAAAGTTAGTTGGAGATTCAGGTATAAACTCACATTGGGCTTGTCATACGACTTCTCAAGGCTGTGCTCTAGAAGTGCCCTGATGCCACAGCTGACTAACTTTTGCGTAAATTTTGCAACAACAGTAATTTTGTTTTCGCTGCATGCATCAGAGCACTTGCAGAATCCAAACTGTATTGTGGAGCGGTTTTCAGTAATCAGTGATTAGTCTGGTTTTGGTTTTACTACAGTTTGAGATTGGCTGGGTAGTCTAACTGGTAAGTAATTGGTTTAGTTTTTGTTGTACAACACTCGATTGAAAACCGCTCTAATCAAAGCAAATTCATTTCTGTGAAACATCTTGAGTGTACGTGTAGTTGTCTATAAAAAACACAATGTTGATTAATAAAGTTATTAAGTATAGTCAACTTCATTTGTTCTCACCCGTAAGATTTATTTCTTTTTGTTCCTTTGTTATAGGGAAGCTATCTGGCTCATACACAAGGAAAAAAGCATCAATCAAACCTGTAAGTATTATATTCAATATAACTTTCTTGTTAATCTTGATTCTATCAATCAAGACAGTATATTTAAAATACAGGGTAAGGGAGGCTGTTGTAGACAGTGTTTAATTTTGCATGATTCCTTATCTTCAAAATTACTGCATCTATCTAGAGAGTGCTTCCCCTAGTAGTTAAATGTGAATAACTTTTATTGTTTTCAGAGCTCGTCGTGCTGCTAAGGAAGCTAAAGAGGCCCCAGCACAACCAGCCCCTGTGAGTACTTTATTTATGTTTCAGTAATGCACATTTTAGCAAAGTACATGTAGGGCTTGAAAAAACTTGAATTCTAGCTGGCCCTTCAGACCATCATCTCCCAAATTTTGCTTGGCCTGGAAAGATTTATACACCTTTCACACCAACTAAACATGTTTAATAAAACCAAGTTTATCGAAAAAAATCAGCAATAGAAAACTGGTAGACTGGATCTACTAAGCTCTAGTGGGTGCATTCATTATGCTAAACATCAAGTCGACAAACCTCAGTTCAAAGCTTTTGTGACAAGAAACTTATAAACTGTGTTTAAAATAAACAGCTTTTAAACATGTTTAAGCTTTGGTGTGAATGGGGTATTAGTGTACATTTTTAAACAATTATTGGATGAGGTTTTTGTGATATCCAGAAAAATCAAGGATATCAGCCAAAGCCGAAGGCTGAGGCTGATAACCCTTACCAAGACCTTGATTATTCTGGATATCACAAAAACTGAATCTATTAATTGTTTTATTATACATTGAATGAAAATATATGTTACATATGACAATTGGAATAATTTTAACTTTCACTTTCTGCAGGAAAAACCAAGGGTATCTGTTAAAAAGTTTGTCAAGATAGGACGTCCAGGTTATAAAGGTATAAAAACTCAACCCTTGTGATAACTTGAGAGGAGAGACTTTATCTGGAAGATCTGGGCGGGCATGTTTGCCTTGCTTGACAATCAACTCAAAAGTTTCTATGTTTAGGAAATATAGAAGAAGTACTGCAAAGGAATATTTATGACAAAAGTCAATGAACAAAATCCTAAATACAGGGATAATTTATTTTGTCAAGGGAGTTTGTGATGTAGATGACCATAGAGAGTTAAGCTCTGTGATTTACATTCTAAATACTCTATTTTTCCCTTTAGTTACAAAACAGAGAGATCCAGACACAGGGCAGCATAGTCTACTGTTTCAGGTTAGAATTTTAAAGTAGTTTAAAGACCTTTATATGTTGATCCAAAGGCAAGTCTGTGCATGAGCTCAAGTTTTCTCAAGTTTTTTCATGAGCTCAAGTTTTCTCAGAATAGTTTGTTCAGTCTGAAATATGCATTTCTATTGTCTCTATTTGTGCAGAATCTTGCAAGACAATAGCAATATTTATTTTTTTATTGTTTTTACTTTATATTGATTGGATGTGAAAGTGTTATCAATTATTAGATGTAGATGTAGATGTAGATGAGTTCTTCGTTGTATGCAGTTTCCAATGTGTTCTCATGTGATATCTGCAGGTGGATTATCCTGAGATAGCAGAAGCCATTACACCAAGACACCGCTTCATGTCAGCGTATGAACAGCGTATTGAACCACCTGATAAGGCATGGCAGTACCTCTTGTTTGCGGCAGAACCTTACGAGACAATAGCATTCAAGGTGTGTTAACACTGACTTAGTTTGAGGCTGATATATTCCACTACTGCAGCTGTCATTCCTGAATAGTAATTGAAGTAACTTTATTAGTCACTCCAGTAAGAGTGGTTTGCAATAAGAGTGAAAGATGTGAAAGCTCTATGAACGAATAAATAGAAATTAAGAAATCAAACAATATCTCATGCACACCTCTTAAAAGCAGCCTTAAAATTTGGTTATTTTTTAAAAGTATTTACAACTGTTAGAGTTTGAGGGAGTTAATTCCAAACCCAAACAACGCCATATACAAAAGACCTCTGTCAGGAAGCTGTTGTGGATAGTAGCAGCTCTAAATTACATGTATTTCTATGTCTAGTAAAATATTAGTCTGCTCTAGCTATGAATTTGCTGTGCAAATATACATGAGCAAGGCTATAATCACTGTTCAGGCATTCAATCACCATTTCAGCTTCGCTGACCTCAGTTTGATCCATTGGGCAACTTGTGGCCAATAGAGGGAGTTCCTTTCATTTTGCCTGTTGTTCAAACAAAATTCCATGCCCCATTGACAACCTGCGCTGCAAAATTTTGCATTGTCTGAAGTAGAACAATGTTCTTCTTTGCTGTGTTGGCGCAAACTGACAAACAGTGAAACATTTTACCGAAACCACTGAGAGACTATGGGAAACAAAACATGTCAACTGCTTTTTTCTCTTGCTGACATAGATTCCAAGTCGGGAAATTGACAAAGATGAAGGTAGACTTTGGACTCAGTGGAATAAGGACACAAAACAGGTCAGTGTGCTGTGTATGCTATTAATGTATGACTCCTGATATTTCTTATTGGAATTGAAAATGCATAACAGCATTTTTTTTTGTACCATGGAAACTCTTGGAATTATGGTCTCTTGCAATCACATGCTTAAGGGTGCTTTTTAAAGAAAGGAAGGACTATTGCCCCAGTAATACACATGTAAGAATGTTTAAATAATAATGATAATACCAAGGCTTCGTAGCAGCGCAAAGTAAGATATCGCTTAAAAAAAAAAGAAAGAAAGGAGAAAGAAAGGAGACTGTAATTAGTATGAAAGGGATAAATTAAGATGTTAGTAATGTTAGTCTCCTTTCTGAGCTTAAATAGTTTTACCCTTTATTTTTTGGTTCACGCCTTCACCCTTAATTATTCTTGTTAATATCTCACTATGTTATTCTATTTGTTGCATATTTTCATTTTATTTCTCACTGTACAACTGACAATGGATGATATCTCATCCGAAACATGTATTGTCTTCATTAAAAAATGAACTTCAAAAACATTGTGTGGTTCATCAAAGGAACATTGATAATGATAACGACTTTATTTCGGCATTTCCACAAAAGATAAGCTCTTCATCCAAAAGTAAAACTAACTGCCTTACTAATACCTTAAGTAGAAAAAGTACATTATACTACACTATATTCTATTTACATTCATGTAAAACTAATTAATTGAATAATAACCACTGAATTATGAGTATAGAATTAAAAATAAAAACTGTGTAGTACATAAGTATTTTGAAATAATCTGTGCAGTGGGGCTTTCGCTCTGTTTCTTTGAAATTTTCGTACTTCCATCCTAAAATAGTTATAATTAGTACTTTCACACAGCAAACAATGCAATTTATTTGAATATTGCACTGGCGTTATGTTGAAATGTTGCCATCTCAAGTGGAACTTTAAGAGTGGTTGTGCCAGATCTCTGAGACCTCCCTGGATTTCGCTGTTCCAGTAATAATTTGTTTTAACAAAATGCAACATCTCTATTCATTTTTTTTGGCAGTTTTTCCTCCAGTTCCATTTCCGATTGACACCTGGTCAAATACAACAGCAACAGCAGAAGAGAGGCAGCAATCAGCCAGGTGGGCCACCAGGTCTAGCTCCACCTCCACCAAGGAACATTCCATCTGCCAACCCTCTCAACCCTTTCGCTCAGCGCTAGTAACTTAGCAACCAACACACTGTCACACTGAACAGTCGCTAATCAGCTTGTTGCAATAGGTTTTTGACACATTCATTTGCTGTACATTTGTGTAACGGTTGTGTAGAAAATTTTAAGTTGGTTTATAATCACGAACTTAATGTCATTGCTTGAGTAATAAAAGTGTGTGTTTTGCGTGGAAGGTGTAAGTTTCTTTTTTGTTTTACTGATTCTGACGTAAAGATCATCAAACCAAAACTGGGAGGTGGTATAACTTGAAAGAACCAGTCATCTAACCAACCAGATTGTAACTTCATCTCAGTGCTTTTTCTTTTCCCTTTGCAAGCACTTTTTAGAAATAACCCTTTTGAAGATGAAGAATCACGCCAAATTAGAAATTCTGTGTATTTCACATATGCACTGTCTTGATTGACATCTAGACTGTTGTTGCTTGAAAATTACTTTTTCAGTTATTTATTTGGCAACTTTTAGACAAATGGCTGATTTCATTTGTTTCAAATAGCCTATCAAACAACAAAAATAACGTCCTTTATTTACCCTTCATCTTACAAATTGATTGAAATTAATTTAAAGTTATAATTAAATATTTAAGGGTACTGGTAACCTGAAGTAACCAGTGGATTAAAAATGCCAGATTGCCAGGTTACAAGCTCATTACGCAAAAAATGGTCAGACACACACCAAAGAACACACAGACACATACCTGGAATTATGAGAGGCAGAGTTGTCAAGCTACAAATTCTTGTCTAAAGGTATTGAAATCAATACTTCCTTCAGTTCTCACTATTTGCTAGGTTAAACAAGCCATCAGAAAGTTGTCAATAGTTTAAAACTTTGTCAAGTGGCAGACTAAACCCTTAAAGATAATAATCCACATTTACATAAGAACCCCCCTCTCCCCCCCACGGTCCTGCACGGGGATATACCCATCACTCACTGCAAGGTTAAAGGGTAACAAAGTGGGGGAGGGAATAAAAAAAATTAATTTGTCTAAATGAGATCCATTCTTTAATAGTTCTACAATAGAATAGGTTTCTATAAGTTTCAGTGTTTGGTCTTGAAAGACCATATTTGTTATCCCAGTAGTGGACTGGAATTAGGCAACTGACGTTAATGCAGGAAGAATGTGGGGAGTCATTTCAAATGCAAATAGAATTTATCGCTTTCTTCCCTGCACAAGCCTCCACTGCAAGCTAGTTCCAGTCCAATACCAAGAATACAAATTTCCCCTATGCAATAAACTTGCCTTTGTGGTGGGTTCGTAGTTGACAATTGCATATCTTTATCTGCAATTTTTATAAGTTCTATCAATTGCAAAGCTTTCTGCATCAGCTGACAAGTGTGTAATATTTATAATACATGTATATCCATTCTTTTGAGACTGTCTTGAATGTTAAGACCAGTCATACTGACACAAAAACATATCACCACACAAGTTAAAAGGAACATTAAACATCTTAGCATTTTACTTATTACAGGTATGTGGGTATACAAGTGAAATTCTCCTCGTAGATCAAAATGTTCATGTATGTCCAAGGCCCCAATCATTTGTGGCACGTGTAGAAACACTTGTGCAAAGAGGAGATGAAAGCCCTTAATACAAGTAGCTGGCTTACAGTGATTGAGACAAACATACACTGCAGCAATACCTTTGGGTGACAGAAGTATTATTGGTGGGGATGCTACAACCAGAAATTGCTGGGAGACTTCAAAGTCAAACTATCTGGGGTATTTAAGGGGAGGGGTACATTGGGCTGCTAGACACCCCACCCCTGCCCCACCCACCTTTGACGAAGTGCAAAATTAAAGAAAACTGGAAAAGATTGTGAATATTATGGCAGAAATAAAGGCAAACAACCAACCATTGCTAGTGTAAAGCCCTGTCAGAACGAGAAATGTTTGGCAGCCAAACATATTCCCTGTTTGGACAAGGCTTAACAGTTTCATATCTAATTGGGTTTTTATTTTCAAATTACAACATTTCTGGGCATTTCCCATTGATTCTGCAACCCAAAGGTACCAACCACACCCCTCTTGAAAAACCCTGTATCCACCCCTGGAGAGGGGTGGCAAGATAGGATAGCTTAGGTGCAGAGTGGATGTTCACATCAGGAGGCTATCACTTTCATAAATCTTCCTCAACGTTTTTATTTTCGTAACAAAATCCTATGTGTACTTCAGTAGACTCTACCCATTCCAAATGGGAAATTTGATTTGCCATAAAAACTTTTAATAACATACTTTGTCAAGATAGATGGCATAGAATTTCACAATCATGATAATTTCTGACCAAAACCTGTGATAACAAGAGGCTTGATGACTAAGAATGGAGAAGTCATTTCATCTACTAGTAACTACCGTACAGACTATCTGCAGTAGCCATGCTATTTTACAGCCAGTTGGAAACCTACTTAACTTTAATATGGTATTGAATATCATTGTTGATCCCATACCTTATAGAATATAGCCTATCACAAGGCTTGAAAGAAATTGGCATTCAGCAGCATCCAATGCCATGCTTTTTTGCACCAGTGTTTTTATTCCAGTTATATGCTTATGTGCATTACGAGTATGGAATTAAAAAAGCTGGCATTTGTCCCAAGCTTTCTTGTATCCATGAATATTTCACTTCGACCTTGATTTTTTTCTAAATATGCACACTCGTCATGTCACAAGAAATATTCTCATGAAATGCACCTTAAAAGTATGGCATATACATGCTTGCTACTGAAATCTGACACATACAGATTACATTTTACTTCAAGGCTTAGCATCACAACAAATAGCCATCAGTGTCACATGATCAGCAATTCACAAGGTAAAGTCAGATCTGTCCAACAAATTATCAAAAATGATTTGTAGACTTCCACATTGTTAATAGCTAACATGGTATTTAAATTGTCACAAGAATATACTAATGAGAACATCTTCTGATTTCACTTATTACTTCTGAGCAAAAACAATGTTATGTTAAGACTAATAATTCCTCTTCTATAATAACTATTAATAATTTATATAACACATCATGAGGGCCGAGTCCAACTACTGGCTTAAAGACTGTTAAGTTGCTCAGAATTAAAAGTGTAATATAATAAAACTGTCTTTACATGATCCACCCTTATTGCCTGCTACAGAAGTACACTTATCGACTTGATCATCAAGATAAGGACACTTATCAACTAGATAAGTACAATAACCATGTACCATGAAGTACCATACCACACCATATGTAACCGCTCAATAAAAGTTTTTGATTGATTTATGATACATTTTGTTCATAGTTTGTACACACACACACTTTTCAGTTTGGGCAAGGCAGACAAACTAACCACAAGCCCATAAATTATATGTGAAGCTGTGGACTTTTGGATTGCCTAAGAAGTGTGCAAAATCCAAGAGAAATCAAAAACCATTATAAGTGGCAATATTAGCGGTTTTCACTGAGTGTCAAAAATTATTTGTTTTTGCACTACTACGCACACAATAGGCTCAAAAGAACTCGTGCCACTATTTCATCCAACCAGAAGTAAAACTAAAACCAACTGTGACTTGTTTGTACATGTTTTCCTGTGCTTTGCACCAGCTACATGCATTTACTTCAAGTTTTAATTGGCTCACTGTATTGTTTTTGTCCTTTGTGATTGGCTAGAGTGATTAGTTTGGTTTTGATTTTAACACTCAATTGAGAACCACTCTATAGTAATAAGTATTTCACAGCAGTGATATTTTCTGACCCACATATAGTGGCTTTGCTATGTGTATAAACAAACTTTCACAGTTCATGGCCTGTTCAAATTGTTATGCTGTAATACAATTCCACATTAAGGCCAACACAGATTCAATAACCACAACAAAATTTTTGTCTCAACATCCAAAATGCCCTCATAGCTGATAATGTACAAAAACTTTAGCTGATATTACAATAAGAAAACAACAAAAATATAATAAACTTCAAATTCTACCCATAGATCCTTTGCAGAGAACTGCATGACTGTATCAGTCATTTTTTAAAACAAAAAAAAAAACATTGGTATGGTAGAAAATTGCGCTAGGTTCCAGAAATCAGGACAAAATTTGTATTGAAGATTGCCTTTTGAGACCACTGATGTTTGGAGGAGAGATTCTGTGGCATATTGAACAATGATATTATAGATTAAAAATTAAGAAGCTTTTCTGCATAAAGCAACTCAACTGCAATGTGTACTATAGAAATTCTCTCACTTTACGCATCAATTTTCCACTTTCCACTTTTTTACCATAAACCCCTGGGGATAACAGGCTTGAACACTGATGGCATTTATTCTTACAAAGTTTAAACTACTGATTTTGAATTTTTGGAAATATGGACTTGCATGTGACTTTCTCACTCAAATAGACTTCCATAAGCAGGTCAATAAAAGATAATTCCTGTCTTGCATATCACAAGAAAAAAAACATTAGTTTTTTATGGTACGAATTTTTTTTTTTTAGTGAGTTAAAATGTTCAACACAGTCATGTGTCAACATACTGCAAAGGACCTATTGCTTCTCAGAATGAATTAAATGTAGCAATTGAAAGTTGTTTTATCCAAAGCAAGTAATTTTTGGCCTTAAGTAGGCAGGATAAACCTAACTGGTCAAACTCAAATTCAAAGTAGAAGCTCTAAAATTTTTCTTGAAGCAGAACCTTGAATTACATATTTTGCTAGCATAATAAGTTTCATTATGTACTGTATGTTATTTGGAGGTAACTTGTGATACAAATAATCTACAATGCAAAGCTTTTCCTTTATGATTTTTCTTTTTGTTCAAGCTTGTTATGCAGCAGATTACTCCTCCAACCACCATAGAGAGAATTTAATGAATCAACATGGCTATACATACAATGTAATTATAGTCTTACGTAACTCTCATATTATTAGTTACTTACTTTATATGAGAATACCTCTTACAGTTGTCAAGGTAGCTATTGAAAGACAAGAATTTATAGTACAATAGAGCTGTTAAAAAGCATCTAAATAGCTCTCAAGATCCTGCCTTCAAGAAAATTTTAATGTTTGTGATTAGAACACAGCCAGGTTAATCCGTCGTATAAACCATCTCCAGATGTAGCACATGATGGTTGTACATACCAATTTCTGTCTCTTAGTTTTGTTAGGTGTAGTCTTTCTTGAATTTCATGAGGTTTGATGGCTAAAACAAAGAGAAAAAGTATCAGGTTTGGGGGGTTTAACCTCTTAGCTCACAAAATAAAGTCTTGAGCAACTTAAAGTGCACCTAACCCCCAAATTTTTTTTTCCCTAAAACGAATCTACTTGTTATTTGATATAGTTCTGGATTCCGTTAAATCCTCGATTTTCTGTGCCCCGACGAAATCTCAAAAATAGCTCCAAAACACCACCATTTTCTTTCACGACCAAGTTTGAGGAGAATGGGTCCAGCGGCTCTTGTGACGTCTACCCAGGAAGGTTGAATATCTCACGTCCTCTCATTTCCTTCAGGATGGTGCAATACACATTCGAAAAGTGCGCAGAAATGCCTTCCAGAGGTGCTATCAGCTGTTGCAGCAATATTCCAGATTTAAAGAAAGATATACTGTACAATTTGCTGACGATCATCGGCTAATGGTGCAATAAAGACGTAAACAATGGTTGATTTTGTCGAACTGAATCTGTGAGAACCATTGAAGAACTTTCACTGGAATTTGTTCCGCAGACTTTCGAACGCTATTTTCATAAATTTTCTGCTTAAAGCTAACCAGCAATTTATAGAAATACTACTGACAACCTATATCTTCCAATCCTGCAGTATTTATAACATAACCGGCAAAGTTGTGTGATCCGATCATGATCAAGAAGTATTATACTGATATGTAAATAGATCGCAACTGTATGCCGCTAACCAACACTTATTTCTCTTTCGATTTAGATGAAAGTCGAAGATTAATCCTTTAGAATTACATGATAACAAAATTGTTAGACTCACAGACTATTTCGAAGGTTTGGAAATCAGCAGTGCGACAAAGATTCTGTGCAATAGCCTCGAAAATATGACCGCGTAACATTATCTGCGCACCGCTTAGGGAACACATCCTTTTCGCTTATCCGACGAATTTCACTGCAAACTTTGAGAGTAATTTACATTGGTTATTTGGAGTTACAACTTAAAACGTGTGACAATGTGAAATCGGTAATTGTATGAAATGTTTCCTTCCGCCTTGCTTCCCGCAGCTTCAAAAATACAGGTCCAAACAATATGATTTTCAATCGATCAAAGCCAATGTTTTGGAGGTCACTGAGTCTTGAAAACTGCAACACGTACGTTGCTCTTATAAACATGAAGCATTCAACTGAAAGTAAAACACAACCTGGATTTAACAGAACAATCACACCTTGACAAAATGCATTCTCGCTAAGGACAAATGTAAATGGGCTATAAACACGCGTGGGAATCTTATGTCTAGTTGACGAAATTACCATCCAAAGCAGTCCTTGAGTTTTCTTTCCTACTTTTCGTTTGCCTACTCCTCCACTTCGTATCTAGCTTTCCATTCCTAATATACAAGCAGCTCGTCCACAAAGAAGTCTTCCCCTTCGTCGCTTGAAATATTGTAAATTGCTCTCAAAGCTCTAAGCAGTGCGTTCACAGTTGTCAAATGTGCTCAATCGAAGTTTATTTCAGAGTCTTCCGAATCGAAACTTAACTCTCACTTCCGTGACGAAAAAGAAATTATTCTGAGACAAAACTTGGACGTTTTAGTCCCAAAATATATCGGAACGATTAGTTTTATGTTCCATTTCCTCAAGCAAATACAGAGAGTTGACTGAGGTGCTGTTGTGTTTCGTTCCTGGGTAGACGTCATCAGGTACCGCCGCCCCAGACTCCCTAAAACGCGGTCGTGAAACACTTCAAGTGCGACTTTGAAAGGGCATAGAAAATCGAGGATTCAACCAAATTCAAAAATTTCTTCGCCCAAATGTGTCAAATAAAGTCTAGATTCGATTTAGCGAAAAAAAAATTCTGGGGTTAGGTGCACTTTAAATAAAGACATTGTCGAACAGACCAAAGATGTGCAGGAAACTGCTCAATCGTATGACCAAAACGTTCCAGGAACCACCACGCTGGAACATGCTAGTACAAAGGCGAAGTGCACTGAGCCAGCAATACCATACGAATACTGCTGACCAGAAGTACCAGCTACTCTTTGTTGTTAACTTTGTTAAATGAATTTACATGTAACAGTATTAAGTGGTATCTTTTAGGGGTCAAATAAAGCCCACGTCATACCCAGATTGGTCTCCTTCAAGGGTTTAATAATTAATTCAAATTTTCCAATGAACATCCCCATCATTTTCATATGGGAAAGACCCGCTTATCCTGGATTTAAATCCAGACCAGTCAATCCAGAGTTATGCAGACCTTTAATTAGGCCACTGTAGCTTCCTGTGCTACCCAAGTTAGGACAAGAATAAACTTTCCTTACTTAGCAGACACTCACCATCTTCTAAATCTTGTTTATTAGCAAATATCAAAATAAGGGCATCTTTCATCTCCCTGTCATTCACTATTCGATGAAGTTCTGTTCTTGCCTCATCTATTCGGTCTCGATCAGCACAATCCACTACAAATATCAAGCCTTGGGTTCCATTGTAATAGTGACGCCATAAAGGGCGAATCTTATCCTGGCCACCAACATCCTGAAAAGAAGATTCCAATGCCAGAGAGTGATTAGCATATGTTTGTAATTTCTTTGCAAAATAACAGGACATTGCCAAGCAGCGGGTTAATGTTATCTATTCAGTTCAGGGATATTTTCTTGACCTAACACCATATTCTCTCCACTGATTTCAGGAGAATCGTATGGAAAATAAATGCAGTGGATTCATTAAGGGTCAGGCACCAGGCAAATTGACCGCCTGTGAGCACAACTTTGCCTGGCTGTTCAACTCTGGGCTTTCAATGCAGCTTTTGTGAATAAAACTTGAATGCAAGTTGCTTTTCTTTGATTTCTGCATGTGCCTTCCCAAAAATAAAACTGAAATTCATTTTAAAAAAGAAAATCTCCTTGTCTTATTCCTTCCTTGACACTGCTCATGTATTGCCCCATGATTCATTGCAAAAGGAAAATTGATTGATGCTCTACATGAAAACCCATCTTGAAATCTCCCAGAATTGCGATGGCTACTGGCAAAAGAACGATCGCACAATATTTTCCTGTTCGACCTCCACCTGAGAAAAAGTCAAGAGGAAAGTAGTGATTTGACCATTTCTTTTCGGAATGTTGAATGGCTAACTTCATGCTCAGTGAAGAGTGAAATCTTTTCAACACCCAGTTAAAATTATTATCGTAGTGTCAAGATTTTTAAATATGATTAAGCAATGTTTAACACATGCAAATATCGAACTCTCTTGTTCAAGGCGATTTCATGTATAGAGTTGAAACATTTCAAAATATTTTGTATAGACAAAATGTTCTAGATTTTTTGTTCAAAAAAAGAAGGCAACAAACGATTGTTATTCATGTTCAGTGAAGAGTGAAATATTTTCAAAGACCCAATTAATTATAAGCTTATTAACAACAAACCAGTTTGCACGGAAATATAAGCTTGAATATTATTCACAGACACAGACATGCTGCTGCTTGTGCAGTCAATCGCTAATTTATTGTTCGAAAAGTCCAGTTTTAGATATACTATGAGCAAACAGTATTTTTCTTTTAGTCCATTGAGAATGGAGCGAAAAAAAAAAAAAGGACACGCCAAAGCTGGAGGCAAGGAGAGGCGAAATTTTTTTTTGTTCCACAACTACAAGAAAATTAAATAGGGACTGCTGGTAGTCTAAGTTTTAGACTGTTAAGATTCACTCCCAAAATTTATTCTCTCCGTAGCCGGTGTCCGTTTCATGTGTTTTTTGACTTAATGCAATGCAAAATTTTACTTGTGAAAATTTTTCGTTTACGATTACTTTTTAAGTAATGGACTTGAAATATCCTGAGATTGTATTTTTTAAAATTTGCCATGGGAGCATGTCCGGACCCATAGGAGGGGAACGGCCATTAGCCCTTCCCATTTATGTGCCCGGCTGCTAAATCCGTATGCCCTCCTGTCAGAAATCTTAATGAATCCCCTGATAACCTAAAATAAAACATCGTGTGCAAAACAACAATCATAACATCAAGCCATAATTTCACTTATAATACTAAATAATGGTAGCAAAGTTACAAAAAGATTTCATTGACAAAGGAAGGAAAATCTGCTGATAAATCGTTACTCAATCTAACCCATCTTTTTACATCAATCAGATACAAACAACCGTGACAGAACTGTATTAAATTTGTTACAGCTAAACCAATGTTCTCTTTTAATGCAATTAAGCAATGTTTTACATATAAATGAAATGTTCCAATACAGTACTGATTTCTTGAAATGAATATAAGCTTGCTAATTAATATCAAACTTGCTAAAATAAATGAACATCTTGCTAAGTTCCACTTGAAATGTGACAACTTCCAGTTTGCTTCTGACAAGTTGTGTATTTGTAAGCACAAATAATACCCTTTCTGTGTCAATGACCAAAGAATCATTGTTAAAGGTTTAACTTTTTATTGACAGACTGCAAAAAAATTGTTGACTTCAAATCACTAAACTGGGAACCATGCCTCATTGAAATTCAAGTTTGCAAGCCCAAGTTGTGGTGTAAGAAAATAATATTATCCACACCTTCACGGAAAGTTTTTAAGTTCAAGACCCCCCAGACCACCCATCTGGAATACCCAGTTGGGCTTCACACTTTCCTTTCAAAATGTTTGCATTGGAGACCACCACCAAATCAAAATTTCCAGTGAACATTCCACGGGATGGGTGTGGATATTGTATGAAACTGCACTTTCAATAATATTGCAGACAGAACTTCAAGTTTGAAAGGATCTTTGGAACTTGCTAGTGAAGAGCAAATTTGGCTTGACATGGTTTGTTACCCTTGAAAGCAAACTGACAATTGATATTGGAACTTTGCTCTGCAAAAGTGCCTAGTTATCAGGGTTGTCAAAAGTAGATGACAGCTGACGAAAATCACCGTCTACTTAATGATCTTGGCCTGCTACTCTACTGGGCTATTCATGTTTCTTCAAAAAAGATGGCAATGTAATCAGTCGCCTACTCCATCAGTATTGCAGCCCACTTCAAAACTTTTTGACAACCCTGAGTTGTGCAGAAAGCAAGATCCAGTTAGACTTAACTCAGTTAGAGTTAGACTTCACTTAGGCTTATTGTGCAGTACCAGAAAATATCCATACTCCCCCCACAGAAGGGATTGGAATTTCCAGGGGGAGTGGGGGGTTCTCTAAGTCCAAAAAAGTGAAAGAAATGCGTCAAGTTTAATTGGAATTTCCAGAGGGGTGCGGGGGGGGGGGGGGGGGGGGTCTTGGAAAAAATCCCTTCCGTGGGGGAGGTATGAATATTCTCTGGAACTACACATTCTGGAAACATTCAAACACTTACCCACACATTGAATTTTACATTCTTGTAAGACACTGTCTCCACATTGAATCCTACGGTTGGTATAGTTGTGACTGACTGCCCAAGCTTAAGTTTGTATAAAATGGCTGACAGGAAGGTTAAGAAAATTCACCAGAATCTAACAACACTTAACAAGATGCTGTTTGCAGCTATATTTCACAGACTCGATAGGAATAATAAATAAATAAATAAATAAATAAATAAATAATTAAAGAGCAAGTCACATCAGCCTTAGTTGGTTTTCATGCAGGTCCTCTTTCCTGGTGGAGTTGGAATTTGGAGATGCTGGGTTTTGTGGAGGGAGGAAAATTGGAGAACCCAGATAAAAACCCTCGGAACAAGGCAAGAACCAATAACAAACTCAACCCACATATAGCACCAGTGCACCAGGGCAGAATCAAAATCCAGGCCACATTGGTGGGAGACAAGCCCTCTCACCACTGCACCATCCCTGCTCCCCTACTAGAAAAATAATGCTTATAAATGATAACTATGATATAGTTTCAATGCAGCATGGTAGCAAAAAATCTATAAAAATTACTGTCAATATTTCATGAGTTTCATTGAGGCCAGGCACCAGGTAAATTAACCAGCTCTCAGAACTTTTTCGCCTCCATGTTTGGCCATCTCAAGAAATTTATTAATTTTACTTTGAATTCTTGTTTAGAAGTTCAGTTCAAGAAGACATTCCTGCCTGTGAAAGCCAATTGATTTTCTGCCGAAACCATGATAAAACCGCTGCAAATTTGATTTCAGTTTGACATTTTGCAAAAGCTAGGTCATCCAAATATTATTTTGATTTAATTCAGGTATGGGCAAGAAATATGACGCAAACTAATTAAAAATGAAAAGCACGCTAAATTCAAAAGGATACTTGTTTTTCCAGCAGCATCTAGACCTAACATCAAAATTCTCATTTCTTTGTTACCAAAGATTTTAGATAATAATTTCCCCATGTTGAACAATGCCTGCAAATCAAAAGTAAAGAAAGATGTTAAAGTCAGTCCTAGAGCTCTCTTTTGAACATTACCATGGCATGCCCTGTATTTGAGACCTGTACCACGAAAATCACCTCCCATAATGGAGTAAGAGGTGAAACACAGTCCCTTAATACCCTTACGGTATAAACAGAGGGTAGAATAAAAATATCTATGCTGTAATTTATATTCACCATAAGAAAATGCCCTGCAAGATAACACTCACCAAAAACTGTATTTCTACAATTTGAAAAAGACATAACACAAGCGTGAGCTGTTGACTTAATGGTGTGAGAAAAGAGAGTTTACATTTTAATCAAAATAACAATTTTTCTTCCTTTTTCTTAGTGTTTTTTAAAAGAAGTAGAAAGCATCTTCTGTGTTTCTATCAAGTTATAGAAAGCACTTCGAAGAACTCAAAAAAGCTGTGAAACACTTGCTTGTGGCTCATGTTCACACGGAATTTCTCTTTCTTCCAAACTTCCCCACATGATTCGAACAAAACACAAAAAGTTTTAATAGAAAGATGGAAAATATTTTCCATTTCTTAATTTATGAGAGAATTTTAATTGTATTCCCACTGGTGGTATCAAAGAATAAATTAGACAGTTTAGAAATTAAAGCCTGAGAACAGGAATCCGAAACATGATCTCTGCAATAATGGTGTAGTGCTCTACCAACTGGAGCTGGTAACTTGTGAGTTCACAATAAACTCCTAGTTGGTGAGGACAAGCAAGTGGATGTATCATATCACATATCTGAACTATGGGAGAAAAATATACTAGATGAAAGATCATTACACCAACTCCATATGGTAACATGTCCATGACATGAGAGTCTAAAAGATTACAAATGATACAAAATTGTCTAACATCCTTACTAAATTCAAAGGAATTAGTTCCCTGGTAACCACACTTGAGTTAGGAGCCACAGTGGACTAATAGTTAGAGCACTGGACATCGCTTCAAGTAGCCCAGGTTTGAGTCCTGGCAAGCATCATGGACAGGACACTACTCTACACTGTCTCGCAGTTCCTCCTTCAAGTAATTGTATAATGGGCACTGGTGAATGTAATGCTATCGTTTAACCCTGAAAATACTGAGCGACGAAGGACTTTAATTTTGCGAAAAATTGTCCACCAATGGAACGAGAAGGAGAAGGCTGACAATGGAGCAGTCTATGGTGCAATATGTTCGGATTGCATTGGGTCGAGAACGGGCAAGTTTCTTCTTTTTCTTTGGTTGGAAAACATTTCTGCATTCTCAATACATTAACATAATGTATGCATTAGATTCAACACAGTAGAAATTCGACGTCAGAATCGGTGTCGCATTTCCGTCAGATAATGCGACAAGACCAGTCAAACGTGCAGCAGAAATGCGGCAGCCGATTCAGACTTCGAATTTCTGTCAAATTTAATTTGTTGAATTGAATTCAACACAGCTAAAATGCGACATATGAACCAGGCCTAACAAGTCAACAAACAGCAAAATAGTTTGCCTTTGTTACCACTAACTACATATTTATCAGTTAGGATTCTCAAAGTAAAATGGAGACATTCACAATGCTGACACCTTGTGATTAAACAAGAAATTTGCTTGGTACCAGCAGTTACATGTAGTTATCATTATCACTATTAATTAACTTTAATTTATGGTATATAACCCTGAGTATATTTAGTGTGCCCTGTGAAACTCAGTTTCGTCAGTTTTATACTAGTAAATTCCACATTTTGTGGGTAGTTATTCAGTCAAAGGCTTTTATTGCAGGAAAACTAAAGAACAGAATGCCAAAAATGATTGACTTAACAAAGACCAGTAAAACGTAGGTGTGTGAACCTTCAAATTTCCAAAATTAGCATTAATCAATTAATATAAATAAATGCATGGACCAGAAATAAATTAAAAGTTGTGGTTTACCCTACCTTAAGTTGGGAAGCTAGAGACTTGAAATTTTTTGGAGACATTTGACACAGATGACAGTTTAGAAAATTAAGGGAATTCAAAGACAGACCCCTCTGGGGGAGTATTCGTACTTTGCATTACATTGTTGACAATACCTGCACACTTTTGGCATATATCAAACCTGTATTACAAAGAATGCTCACTACTCACAAATCTGCATCCAATATTCATTATTATAGGCATTCTATAAATGATAACCTGTGTTATCATTTCAGCATAATTGTTAGTATTTTTCCGTTTCCTAAACTTCATTGTACGTTTCTCCCCTCAAAGGATAGCTGCTCTTTTTGCAACAGTTGCTTCAGGATGTAACCCTCTTAAAAACGAAAATTCTTTTATTACACGAATATAACGAAAGTTGAAATACGTACGTTTGATATCGACAATCGAGATCTAGACGAAGCAAGGCTTATATTCTCAAGCCATTTGATCTGCCATTGCACAACCCTATATACGATAAACTAAAATTGATTATTTTTCACCGAAAACAAGGTAATACAAGAAAAAGATAGAAAAATACATTATTAACGATTTACATACAATGAAAACTGTGTCAAACACTGTTACAGACAGGACAAAAAATAAACACGATGGCAAAGCGTTCGGCGAAGTGCTCGCCTTTGATTCAAAAACTCCTCAAAGACGGTGAAAATTACCATGCAGATGCCGTAAGTTACGACACTAGATCACACAAACAATGCAATACAACATATGGACGGGAAAAAGTTGCAAAAATGCCTAAATAAACATGGTTTTGATTAGAAGTTTCAAGATTTTCTCAAAGACATGACGGCGTTCGTAGTGTCATGACGAACACGAAAACTTGATTAAAAGCACTTTGTATAAAAAACTAGACTAAAAGCATAGAACAATACATTACCTTGAGGCTTAATCGGCAAATCAGGGTTACTGATCGAAGAAAAGATGGCTTTATGGCTTTCAAAATCTCGTTACTGCATTGTTATATTCTCCGCCATTTTTAGAAAAGAAACACACCTTGGCGAACAACATCCTAGAACCCAGCCCTCTTGAAGAGAAATACGCAAGGAGCACTATGGGTAATAGGTAACTCGGTCGGTTTCGTGATGTTTTGTGCTTACGTTATAACACAGGGTTACAACAAGTTCTCACCAAAAGAGCAAACAACATTAAGCCTACGAACTCACTCAGATTCAAGCCTGTAGATTTACAATACTGGTTTGCTGGTTGCCACAACTGGATGGGTGAGACTTTGGTAACGCGACACTCCTCCACTGTCATTTGTCACACAACTCTTTACGCCTCACTGCCTCAGCCAGTTGCGTGATCGTGACGAGGCAAACATATCGCTGCCTATCGTCAGCTCTAGTTTATTTTTTTTGAAATCTCAGTTAGTTTTTCATTACAACTTTGTGGTTTGTTTTCTTCGAGTAAGTTACAATAGGAAGTCATCTATAAAGAGGGTCAAGACCAAAACTAGCAGGCAATTTTGGAAAATAAAGTAAGTGTTCAATGAAAAATGAGAGAAAACATCAGTTTAATTTCATTTTCCATGCTGCCTCTTTCTTCCCCACTAACTTTACTGTATCTCAAAAAAAAAAAGAGCCAATTGTATAAAACTATCCCCCATAATTCTGGCACTGTTGTTTGCTGTATAGAATTGTACCCAATTTATTACTTGTCAGAGAACATTATTTCATTGTCATTGGTTGAGGGCAAACCAATTTATCATAATTTTCTTACTCAATAAAAAGTGGAATAAGCAATTACACTGCAAGGATTTACACTGTCCACGAAAATTGAAATTCTTCCAAATTTATCTCACCTAAAGGCACATACAAATTTGCAAGGATTTCTAAATATCACTCATCATGTATATTCTTGATTGCACCCAAGAAATAAGGAAAGAGAACTTTCAATAACCAGCCAAGACAATTGTGGTTCACTTTTATGACTTTTATCTAAGAGTGTTTTAATGGAGCTAAATTTGATTTACTCACATTTCCAACCCTTGTTTACTGTGTGTGGGAAATGAAAACTAAGCTGGTTTGCCAAGTCTTTTACTATCAAGTATAAATTTGGAGTTTTGTTTCACAGTGCGAAGATTAGAACCTTAACACTTCACTCTTAATGTACATTTTTTAGTGGCCATAGCCTAAGGACCCTTCATATTAAGACTAATGTATAAAACTAGCATTTTGGCAGTGAAAAAATGCTGGTCTTAACACATTATTAGAAGAGCCTTCATTCCATGGTCACCAGAAAGAATGTCAAAAAAATGTTTAGTGTTCACAGTTCAAGTACCTTTACCATAATACAATGGATGATAAATTACTTTCTCGTTTCCACCAGCAATAATTTTTATTAGTCAGTTTGTAAATTTAACCAGCCCAGCATGCAGCAAGATACTTAGAAATCACAAACTTCAAAGTGACAGGACACTTCCAAGTAAAATTAATTCCACACTCAAAATTTCTCATCTCCTTGAGATGGTCAAGATTCTATATAAATAGCACTGACTAAACTGCTTGACGATCATGTGATACAATGTAATGTTTAACTGCGCCATATGATCAGAGTTTCAACATAAAACAAGAAAGCATGTGACTGAAGCAAATCAAGCACCTGGGGCAGACTTGACAAGCCATGTCTATGTTTGGAACCGCCTCACAAACAGTTGGCCAAAAGAAATGTGAATATTTCAACTCCATTGTTCCCAAAAGAACCAAAGTTCAAAATTAACGTCCAAAAATAATCATTTAGCAAAATATTGAAATTAAAACAAGTCATCGTCCAGGCTCAGGTTGTTCAAAAGGTGAATAACAATATCCTCCAGACAAATCACCATCCAGAGGATAGCATGGTTAGTTTTGTCAACACTTATCCACTGGATAGCGATTTATCCATTGGATAGTGTTGTCCAGCCTTCAAACAACTGGGGCCAGAGGTTATTTTGACAGTTGGGACGTGCCAGTAGTGGCTGTTACTGATGCAGAGAGGTGGCTGTTGTATGGGGGTTAAAATAAGAAAGGACTAAAAAATTGGCTGTTGAAGAGAGGTGGTCATTATTGGAGGTTTGACTGTATATAACTGGAAATGGACTGCATTGATTTGTAAAGAACTCTGGCAGATATGCCTTTGGTATTCATACAAATCCAACACTCTTTTTTACTTAATTTGTATTGTATTTATTACAGACTCTTTATTTCTTGCTCCTCAAATGCACCACGGGCGAGGTGACAATAAAGTATGTAAGTAAAGTAAAATAAAGAAAATGTGCCATGAGAATTGAATGGTGATCACTGGAGAGGAACTGTCTAGATACTTAAAAATTTCCCCCAAACTTGTAGTAGCAGTAAGGAGAGTTTCTATGCTGATCATGGTGCTATCGGGGTTCTTTAGGAATGACATACTGTCAGTAAAGTTCCAAAAGAAATGACTCTCCAAAGGTAACTACTCTCCAAATAATTATAACAACTTCCACAAACAAACATTATCAACACTGATTTTTTTGCAACAAAGTGTGCATTATCTTTTTCCCTCTAGATAACTAGAAGTTGTTTACACACAAAACTAGACATTGTCAGCCTCTTCCTGCTACATATATGTTGTGCCCACGACTAAAACAAAAATAACCAAACAAACTAAGAAACTTTAAAAAAAGGGCTGTTAAATATGGAAATTAAAAGTGGTGAGTACATAAAGTAGAAATTATTCCATTGATCACTTCATTGGCTACTCAACTCAGTCATAAGTAAGCATAAAAGTTTTACTAGTGACCCAGTACATTAATTTTATTGAGAATCGTTCCGTTAGATTGGTCACCGTACTACATGTACTATGAACAATAATATTGTTATTGATGTGGACTGCACTGAAATGTCATTTAATCATGCGGGTGCATTAAGCACGGTTGCCACACATGATAGAAAACTAACACTCTTATCAAAGTAATATACACAGCAGTAGTGGCAGTCAACAAATTTCAAGCCTCGTACAAAGTATTTAATGATAAAAAACAGTCCTACTGAGTTCACTCTGTGTACAACATGTTCAGAGTTTCATCCAGGATGACCATAAGGTAAAAGAATATTAATTATTCAATTGTTGTGAAAACAATATCCATTTTTCTAGCCATTCATCAGGACCGGTGATTGGAACTGAGCCATTGCAATCCTTGAAACAAGCCATCTCCACTTGTCGCACACGATGGTTGCACATACCAGTTTCTGTCCCGGATTCTTGTGAGCCCCAGTTTTTCTTGCACTTCATGTGGTTTCATTGCTGGAATTAAAGAAGTTGTTTGCTAAATCAGCGATTACTAGCTGTATCACTCATGGAACTCTATACCCAACAGAGAAAATAATATGATTGTACTTATTGACTGAGTGGGAAGACATATGGCCCTTGTAGGGCCGTACCCATTTTTAGTAGGGCCATATGCATTTTCCAGCCCTATCACTTCAACGCGTATGACCCTTATACAGGACCTTTTTTCTTATGGTTTTCCAGCGAGTGGGGCCGTATGGGTCATATGATAACACCAATTACTAAATACTCAATCACTGGATAAATTTTAGTGCTGTCAATTTTAAGAATTTTCATTGGCTTAGCCATCATGGTACTGCATATGAGCCACTGTACCATGATCTGCAAATATAGCAAGTATATTGTGAAATTTTTGGGTTCATTTTTATCAATTTTACTTTAGTTTGCTATAATGTTGGGGGTCTTTTTAATAAAGCAATTATTCAACTCGCACATGATTATAGCCAACTCAGCGCTATGCACTTTGTTGGCTATCTATCATCTCATATCCAACATGTGCTTGTGAAATAGTTGTTTATTATAGTCTCAATGAAAATTTCATACAATACTACTGTACATTTACATGTATAATCATAGTATTTAGAAATGATGAAATTGCAGGTGTTTCCAGGGTACAAAATATTCATATCTAGGTAAAAATTCCAGTACCCATAACTCGTAACTCATAAAAGAAATTTCATGGTGTAAATGGTTAACATCATCATACTTTTCAAGCAGTTTAATTTATTTTTCACCACATATAAAATCCCGTACATTTTCCACCAGTAGGTATTCTCAAAGTGCTTTCCAGGGCGAACTCCGGGAAAAGACCTTTTTAGCTTGAACAGTCCTATTACAGAGCACGTGATATTCTCTAGAGAATTCTTCTTTTACACATCTAAACCTTATTGATTCTTATCCACGTAACTATGTGAAAATTTGAAAACAACAATTCTCAGGAGTATCATCACATGGTCTGAAATGGGGCAACAAACCTCCCAAGCTAAAAAGGTCCATTGCCTGGAATTCTTGGAGCATTAGCACAGAAACTATTCATAAACAGACGTATCGATCTTCAAACTCTACTTACCATCTGGTAAATCTTGTTTGTTCGCAAATATTAAAATAATGGCTTCCTTCATGAGTCTGTCATTAATGATTCTGTGGAGTTCTTGTCTGGCTTCATCAATTCTATCCCGATCAGCACAGTCTACTACAAATATCAGGCCCTGGGTACCAGCATAATAATGCCGCCAGAGAGGACGGATCTTGTCTTGTCCTCCAACATCCTGAATTTAAAACAAAATCACCTTAACTTAATTATTGAAAACCGCCTTCTACGCTTACCAGCAACTCACACTCTTTAAAGGCAGCTTGCGAATGCTACATGTAGTTTAGGTAGCTACAAGTAATATTAATAAAAATCACTTATTAAAGTTAATATATAGATTTAGGCCAGCCTAAAAGCATAGCTCCTGGGCCGGGTTGTTTAGAGTCCGATTAAGCTAACCCAGGTAAAGCTAGAATTTTGATTTGAGTTTTGTAACTTTGTGGTGAGGTTTTCTGTAAATTGCTTGGCCTTCTGTTTTGAGTTTTCATAATCATCATATACACAAAACAAAGCAGCAAAACACATTGTCAGTAGAAGAAAAAGTTGTAATTCGGTTAACTTTTAATCCTGGGTTACCGTTAACCAGCTTACGAACAATCCTGCCCTGTTTTCAACAAGTTAACCTGACATGAGCCCGCGATCCAATCGAAAACGGTCAGCGGTCAACGTCCAAAAAAACACGTTACCTCGATGAGTTAAAAAACTTGAGCCCACGATATGGTCACGTGATACTGGTCAGTGGATACCTTGTTTTGACTGGTGTCAATTGATCATAACATGGCTGTCCAATATCAAAGAAGTACATGGTAAACCAAGGCTGCATGTCTCTGTCAACCTATTTGGAGTATGGCCGCCGCGCCATGTTGCGCAACTCCGTCGTCATCGCCGTCGTGCGTACACGCCCACAAGCAATACCGCTAGCCATGATAACCATGAGAAAATCAACTCAAGGGTTGCCTTTTCTTTCCTATATGAGTATGGGGCTCCGCTTGGCGGCCCTTTGGGCCGCCGGAGCTCCGCTCTTATGGTTTCAAATTGAAAAACAAATGCACTTGAGCACTTGACTAGCCACCACAAGTTGGTGGTATCACTGTGACAACAGAATTTAATGGTTTGTTAAATAAAACAGGTTCTGCTGAAATGTGTTCCATTAGGTGAGCGAGAGTGCACAAAATCAAATGAGCTTACAGAGGGTAGTACCACTGAGAACACTTCAATACATGGAAACCAAGTCTACCATGTGGTGAAAGAAAATTCATGTACATATCACTGAAAATAAACCAAGCCAGACATAAAACACATCATATAACATTCATGTAATTTATTTAAGTCAAACCAAAGAACTTCCATATTACCGAAAAGTACTCTATACAAGAAGTATTGAAACATTTAATTTAAGGTTGTGCTACTTACCCAAACATTGAATTTTACATTCTTGTAAGAGACTGTCTCAACATTGAAACCTACAGTTGGTATCGTTGTGACGGACTGACCAAGTTTAAGTTTGTATAATACAGCTAAACATGAGTTAAGAGTAAATACACTCTGCTTTGCTACTGATACAGTTAAAAATGATAACTAGCATAGATCTTCAACTTATTACATGTGTAATCAGGAAAACCAACCCATGAAATAATAGCTATATATTCCTGTTGATAAAAATACTTTCAGTATCTACTACATGTAGTTATAATAGGTTGACAATAAAAGATCTCATATATCTTACAATGTAACTGTAAAAATCATAAATTATGATAAAACTGTAAACCATTATACATTATTTTACCTCACACTGAGTATTGACAAAAGGCAATATTAGCAACTATTATTGTAATAATCACAGCAAAGATACTAGTTTTTCCTGCAGCATCAAGACCCAGCATCAAAATTCTCATTTCCCTGTTACCAAATATTTTGGATAATAATTTCCCCATGTCGGCAAAGCCTGCAAAGAAAGAGCATGATGCGGTTTGTTAGTTACCTCCCAGTCAATTACATTCAACACAATTTACATGTAGCTTGAAACAAGCAAGAAATCATTGTGGCTTACACAATGGTTTCAAGCACATCTATATTAAAAGAACAAACAAAAGTGGAGCCATTGGTTGGTTCATTTATTATAAATCATTTCTGGATTTTGTTTCAAAGTAGACAGGGCTGTCAGTAACGGCTGTAACCCATGACACCTGTTAAAGTTAGGTGATTTGATTTTGAGTAGGTTTTCACAGGTGATGGATTTCTTTGCAATGCTCCAGTACAGTACAGGAACATTGATCCAAGATGACTTGGAAGATGGCAACTCAAGGAAACCAATGAATCCTTGCACAGAATAGATTCATCTTTTCCTTTGTTACAACAAGATACAAGATATGTTGGATCGTTGATTCTGATGTGGGTCATCCCAAAGAAATGCACCCCCAAAAATACAAATTGCTGAGTGATTAGTTCAGGTGAAACATAAAAGCTAACAAATGGTTCGTAAGCCTAATGAAATGGTAACCAGTGACGTCATGAAATACATGCATTTTGTCAAAATTCTAATAATTTCCTGAGCCTTTAGGCAAGGGAAGTTATTTGAATTTGACAAAACACAAGTGAAATTATTTCTTAATTTCACAAGTAAACTACTTGATTACCCTTTAATATCATGGGTGACAAATTACACTCTTACAATCATAGGGTTTTGACTTGTTTACTTATCAAGAAATTTCACACCACGTGTTGGCATGTTAATTGTAATTTCACAAGCAAAATTATAAATTAATACTGAAATTTTTGCACCCAAATTAAGGAGAAATTTGTCACCCATGATATTAAAAATGTAATGTCAGTTAATTTAAACAAAATGACTATTGGGCTGCCCAAGTTTTACATCTATATGGATGGATATCATTTTTCCATCTAGAAGCTAAACACAGAGCTCTACATGTACATGCAGGCAGTACAACAGCAAATATCCAAACAAGGTTATTCAAAGGTTGAGAAAAGATCCCAGTAAAAATTAGGTTAAAATCAAATCCATGTCCAAATATCCTCCCTAATGCCTAATCATGAAATTGTAACAACAAGTACTTAATCGTATGACTACATTTACCATGGCTAATTGGGTAAACAATTTTATTAGTCACAATCTAGGGCAAAAGCTCCTCTCACCACTTTCACTAAGAGAGAAAGAGCTCTACATGGTAACAATTTTTTTAACGTCATAAACCAATTTGAGTGTGTGTGACTTGACCAAAGTGGAAAACTCTCACTGGAAATAATTATTGTTGTAAGGAAGATAAAATATCAAAGAATGCTGTGCCCTGAATTGATCAACATGCAAAATAATGTAGATGTTTAACATTCTATTTTGGCACATGCAAAACACTAAATTGTCCCTGCAGTTATACCCACATCAATTATTTAATTTACAGACATCTGGAAAACTCCTTCAATACTTATTTTAAAGTCGTGAACTGCAAAACCCTAGTATTTATGATCATTAAAACGTAATTGCAACGCTTGCCAATATAAGGTGCTGCAAAATCTTCCAGAAACAGCCTCTCAAGAGATGTGAATTCCTCTGAACAACAGTTATGACGACAATCTTTCATTAAATGATTACCGTTGAATATTGTTTTACGGCATATACCTGTGACTGCGTAAAATTCACAGTGTTGGCAATATTTACTCGCCAGAGATGACGTCTTTAAAATCCCTCGGGCTTGTAACTGCATGCGAATTTGTAAGAGAACTTCTATAAATGGAGACATTAAAGGGAAACCATTAAAGGTCCAAATGACGTTATCAAACGCTAAATTCCGAAGGATAATTCGGCATAACGGCTGAATCAAAGACCAATGGATCGAAATATGAATTATGTTGCAACCACAACATTGACCGGCGTTGAAAGTTTGCAGTGCACTTTACACCAAAAATCAACCCAGCAAACATTTAGTTTAACAATTGCCACAGGAACAGATACACAGGAACAGATACACCAAAACATCGTGATTTCACACTCAAAAATGGCAGGCATTTCTCCGCTTACAATGTAAGCATACGCTTAAGTTGAGCTCAACTTAAAATATTTCCGAACTGTAAGCCTATTTCCAAAAGATGCCCTTACCGAGGCAGTATCGCCAACCTGCTCGCCCCAAAACTTGACAATCTTCGGTTTTCTTGTTGGGCGCAAACGTTAAATGTCTCAACAAAGTCTCATCCGATTACCCTGGTATATTAAATGAAGATGAATTTACAATTCGCAGCGAATTGCTTAGTCTATGTGGCGCACCGTGAGGGCGTGCCGACTGGTAAAACACAACATGGCCGTCACGGTCGATGATTTCCGAAGGCCATGTGCCTGGCTACCAAGCTACTATCCGATCTTTTATCGAATAGAATCTAAAACCGACGATATTTCGATGTAATACAAGAAGAGATCGCGTGCAAGACAGACAACATGGCTGCCTCCATCCGAAACAGCGAAGAAGAAATTCCAGCAAAAAAGATCAAACTAACAAATGAAGAAGGCCAAGAGGATAACAGCGATCTTCACACTTTTCGCGGTTTTCAGCTCATCAAAGTCTTGAACGAAAATGCTCAAGCCAAGACTGTTGCTGTGCATGGTGAGTGACTCAAGTTTTCAATTTGCATCTAAGCTTATTTCTTCTAGCTATAAGCTTAACCTTTTTTTTAACTTACTGGTCAAGGGGTACCGGCCAAGAGGGAAAATGTGTTGAATTTTAATAACTAGAATTCGCTGATAGCTCTCTTAAGACGCGGCAAAAGAATGTAGAGTTTAAATTTGCCAAATGTACAGCATGTAGCTCTACCAGGAATGTATCCGCACACCCCCCCCCCCCTCCCCTCCCCTCTCCCTTTTCATGAAGGGTAACCTCTGGTACAGGGCCTGTCGCATTTTTTTAAAGGCACCAACAAAATGACAAAAATTTGAACCCCTCAGATGCAAACTTCAAAGGTGTGTGAGGAGGTGCAGATAAGAAATGGAATGTCCCAAATGGTGTAGAAGTTTATAATATGTAGTTATTATATGGCTGTGTCTCACAAGGACTGGGAACTACCGAATTCACGAATTTGATTGGCTGAAATCGATATTGACCGCGGTCTAGATTTTCCCATCTAGACCGGCACCTAGACCGGTTTCATTTTGCATTGAAAAAGTAGCAAACTCAAATACAAAAATGTTCACCATTTTCTTTTATTTTCTTCTCAATCATTTATGGAAGTGCCAAAAAGCCTGATGACAAAAAAAAAAAAGTAAAGAGAACGAGCAAATTTCGGCAGGTTTAAGTTAAGCTCCTCTCTGTTTGTAAGCAAAATGTCAGCAAACCAGTTACATTAAATGAATTAAAGTTTTCTTCTGTGCCATGTAATAAACATCTTATTAACCAAACTAAGTCAGTCTGTATGGAAAGATCTTGACCTCAGTAGTGTGTATAGACCTCACTGCATTCGGTCTGTACTCACGACCTTGGTCTAATATCAAATATCGGTCCACGGTCCAATATCAAATATGTACGCTGTAAACCAAGGCTGTATGCCTTGGTCGACCTATTAGTTGGAGTATGGCACAATGTTGTCATTGTCATAGGGCGCACACGCCCACAACCCACTCTGCTAGCCATGTTGACCTTTAAAAAAGAGTTGCATTGTTTTCTATTCCTATGCATGCATTTGGTTCTGTTGCTATAGTTACTGGGCTCCGCTTGGCGGCCCTTTGGGTTGCTGAAGCTCCACTAATAAGTCTAAATTTAAGTTTATATGGATTTTCCTGTTTTCAACACATTACACTGGAGGCTTTTAGGGTTAAAAATGTGTAAATAAAGGCTGAAACAAATATTGTATTAAACACAACAAGGTTTAAAATCCCAACAAACAGGAGGCAGACCAGTTAGCTATTCAGGAGCTCAGCTGTGGAGTTGAACTGGGGATTACCCAGAACAACCCCCGGCTAGTGGTCAGAGTGGGATTTGAACCTGTGACCTTCAGATGTCAAGACTAGCACTGTAATTACTTGCCCATGCTGCCTATAGTGAGCTTCCACAATCAATTTTAATGTAAGTCTAACCTTGCTAATACAGACACCAAAGCACCATAACTGAATGTGTAGTTCTGGAAAATATCCATACCTTCGCTATGGAAGGAATATCTTCCAAGACCTGCCCCCCACCCCCCATCCCTCTGGAAATTCCAATTAAACTTGATACATTTCTTTAAATCTTTTGGTCTTAGAGAACCCCCACCCCCCATCCCCCAGGAAATTCTAATCCCCTCTGTGTGGGAAGTATGGATATTTTCTGGAACTCTGCTCAGTGTCCATATTATAGAAAGACCACTGAATTGTTTAAGACAAAACTGATAATTAATTTTACTTAGGAAAATTTGCCAATTCTGACTCTGATGCTGTGGTTCTTTTGGAGAAAACACCCTTCTCAGAGGATACCTTGTCTCAAATGTTATCAGCAGAAACCAGTTTGGTGATGGAATTTAACAATGACATTTACAGGCAGTACACATGTCAACCACAGCCTCAATTTAACACTTTGAAGGGAACAGTTATTTGCCCAGCCACAGCTAAACATCTGGATAAGTATTCTGCTCAGAACATACACTTTTTGTATGAGACACCAGCAGATTATAAATCAATTACTCTGCCATTTATTGAAGAGCAGTCCTTCAGTATTCAGGTATGTTTAAAGTAGATCAGGCTAAAAAGACATTACTGTAGGCCCTGGCTGTTTGAAAGTCCTTCATTACTGTTACTGTTGCTATTGCTGTTACCGTTACTGTTCCTTTTTGGTATGATTTTTATATCTAATCATACCTTTTTGGTATGCTACAGTGGCATATCAGACAAGACCAAACAAGCCTGATATGCTGCTGTATTGCATACCAAAAAGGTATGATTAGGTATTTAGCATACCCAAATTCAGCCAAGTGACCATGACATCATAGCCATGTCAGGTCAGTGACTTGATATCACAGGATATCAGGGCAGTAAACACGGCTCCTGATTGACTTATTGTAAATTTTAGTATGGTAAACAATCAAAGTGCAATATACATTGTAGGGTGTGCAGTTGTATCACTTAGGCCCAGTCCACACCATGTCAGAGAAATTTGAAATCACAGCTTTATCTCAATGATCAGGCCTCCTGTCCACACTAATCTATCACGAAAATGGAGCTTTTCGAAAATGCTCTTCAAAGTGGAGGAAATTGAAAACGCTGGCCTAATGCGTTATAGTGTGGGCAGAAAACATTTTGAAAATGGAGCTTTTTAAAAATGATTACGTCACAAATATCGTGTGATTTCCCAACAAATCCAAAATGGCCGGTGGTTGATGTGTTTTGAAATTTCTCCAGCTAATGTAGACGGAAAACATTTGATGCATTTTCAGAGTGAAAATGCTGTTTTCAAATTTGTCCGCTGAATTGTGGACAGGGACTTGTGTCCCCTGCATTAAAACGCTGTCCCTTTTTCACTTGAAGACTTCACATGTTTTTAACCTTGTTTTAGTGGGTGTACAACATTTTAGAAAAGAAAGCTGAAGTGGAGCGTGTTGTGTTTGAAGACAGCGATCCTGTGACAGGCTTTGTGTTGTTACCAGATCTGAAATGGAATCAGAAGCAGATGGAGAATATGTATCTTGTAGCTATTTGCCATGCGAGAGGAATCAAATCTCTCAGAGATCTCAGTCAGTCACATCTCCCTCTCTTGAAGAACATCCTGCTAAAAGGACAGGTAACAATATTGGTTTGTTTTGAACCTGTTATCCTGCCTTTCGTATCTCTAATTAGTGAGTAATGTGGTGGGACTAGAAGAGTAAATAGAAGTGGTACAGTACGGCAGACAAACAATGGATTATTTCTGCCAAATGAGATTGAACATGAAAGCGTGAATACTGTTATTATCACACTTATAATTACTATTGCACTTCAGTGAGGATACTAAGACCATGAGCATTTTTCTGATGATCATCCAAGGGACTTGATCCCTTCAGGGACTCAGACTTTATGTGCCAAAGTCAAAGCATGCTGAACATTTCATTATTCATATTTATTCACTGAGCTTAAAACTTACCATTTTTCATTACATTGTATTTCTCTCTGCATAGGACACTTTCAACATTGCTTGATTTGTGAGTGGAACAAAGACCAACGTTTGTCGCGGGCGGTTACGGGAGTCAGCGGTTAAAAATGTTTCCATTTATCTCTTTGTCTCTGTTGTTTCTTTTTGCAGGAAGCCATTAAGGAAAAGTACGATGTCCCTTCAGACCAGCTTCGGATTTATGTGCATTATCAACCCTCCTATTATCATTTTCATGTTCATTTCACCCATCTGAAGTACGATGCTCCCGGCTGTGGTATTGGCAGGGCTCACCTTCTACCAGAAGTGATTGATAACATAGAGAACATTGATTCAGAGTATTACGTCAAGAAAACCTTTTCGTGTCTCTTCAAAGAAAATGACAAACTCTATAAAAGGTTTCAGTCAGTAAAACAAGACAAAGCTACTCAGGGTGAGGATCATTGATCGTTTTTGTCATAAAACATGTACATTGCTCTGTCAGCATCATCATTTCTTCTCACACAAGTAGATGCATAAGGCGTCCACGCTGGTTGACTATGCTCTTCTGTCCCTGGCTGCTGCCTTCGCTGCATTCCAACTGCTCCAGTCTGCCGTGTCTTGCTCCTTTTCCGTGGTCCTTCGCCAGGTTGTTTTTGTACTTCCTCTTGCTCTTGTTTCCTCTGCTGGCTATACAAGCCCTTGGCACAGTGCATTGTGTACTGAAGCCTATTTAAGTCAAAGTTCCTTTAGTAAAACCACCGCAACTGAGGGCTCATTTGTTTAATTGCAATAGCGTGTGGAAAGCTCCGTTGGTTTAGCGACATATTTATTGTCCGTACAGCTGAAACCCCAACTCCAAAAAAAAATCTTGTACATAGCGGGAGTTCGAAATAGCCCTTAGTAATTGGCTGAAGGGCAAATCTAAAATATGGTTTTGAGTTCGTAATAATGAGGAATTCTTAATAGCCAAGTTCGACTTATATTATTTAACAAATAAAGAAGTCTAAGCTATGTATTACGTTGTGATTAAACACGAGCCATTTTCGCGTTTGGTTCAAAACTCGATTTAATGTGTAGAAAATCTTCTTTTAACAGTTAAAGGAACAACATTAAATTATAATTGCAACGCGGCTAAACAAACTGCTATGATATATCTATACTTCAAAAAAAAAAAGAATTGGGACTTTTGAGCGAATACTTTTTTTAGAGCGCCGGCAATATGTGCTATTTTTCCAGTTTCGGCAGGCATGCAACTTGTGTCGAGCGGACCGAACTTCAATCAATCCTAGAAAAATTCAATTAGAATTTTTAATCAACTAAAACTCACTTTAGTTATTGACTAGGTAAGGGCTTCGAAATCCCAGCTTATGAGAAAAATCGAATTTTCGAAGTAAAATCAGTGGTCGGTTTTTACAGAGACAGCCTCTTAAGTGCTACATGCCTCGTCTTTCTGCTGCTTCGCAGAGAACTCCATCACAAATTTCTTCAAAAAATGTTTTTCGCCATCTCCAATAAAAATGTTGACCAGAAGTAATGTGGCGAAAAACAATAAAACACGCTTTTTCTATGTTTTATACTCTGATAAAAAATGGGTTTTTGACCGATCAGAGCGCGCGCAGTGTCCTATCTATATATTAGTAATGGTAATAGGACTGAGTGGAGTCCAATTCGATCTCCTATCAGACGAGTGATAACAAAATCGGACGACCACACAGCGAAAGTCCGATTTGTTTATCACGATTATGATTACAGACCGAATTGGACGATACGAAGTCTTATTACCAATAAATCATAAAAATTACAGTTTCTGAGAAAAGAAGAATAGCTAAGTTATGAAAGAAAAGGAAAATTTACATTAAAATACCTATGAAGGAGATGTAAACACTCTAAGGCCACCGCGCCTCCTACCGGCAATTAGGCGCCAAAAACACAAAAGCAAGCGCGTTCACGCACGCACGCACGTAACTATAACTTTGAATGTGATTGGCTTATTGAACTGTCCGATAACAAACTGTCCAATAACAAACTGTCCGATAACAACTTGGCAAGTGAATTAGTGGAAAATAGAAGTTTTTTAAACCAATCAAAATCGAGGAAATTTTAATTTTTATGATTATAAATTGTTATCACAAATTGTTTGTAGTATAACATATTGCTCTCTTCCAAAACCTGTTAACGCTTTCTATTAGATATCGTCAAGGAAAAGGCAAAAAAAATACGTTTGGATTGTTTCATGCGGCTGGAAATATAGGCAAAATGTGAAGGTTTATTTCCATCAATTTAAAATCAGTTTAAATAGGTAGATTGTTAAAAGTGGCTGAAGGCTTGCAAGACAATTACAAGTATGAGGCACTTTTATTTCAAGTCAACCCAACAGTTGCAAACTTTTATCGTTGTCTCACGGCCTAATTAAAGATAAATTAAAACGGCATTGAAAAAAACTTTTCTGCAAAGAGCAAAATCACAGCCTCGTTGGAAACAAACGCCAGTTTAACACAAGCATTAAGATGAACATCTGTTGTAAAACATCTAGGCCTACACGCAGATTGATTTTATATGAACTCCGTAAAATCTGAAAGCTTAATTTAACATTTTTCGTCTTACCTCAGCACCAGAACAAAGGCTGACGTAAGTTACCAGACGAAGAATCTCCAATTAAGATTTTAGCTTTTACGGAGAAAAACACTCAGGACATTTGCCCGAGCCGAGGAAAAAAAGTGCAGATCAGATTCAGTATAAAGCACGTAGTCGATTGAGCAATCCTTTCCGGGAGAATGTCTAACTCGACAAATGAGAACGTTTCTACCATGATTGAGGGAAGCTATCCTTCGACATCCGCAATACCAAGAAGTCTCGCCATGGCCGTCTTCGTAATGTTGTCGATCTTGATTTTGGCGGGAGCTTCAGGAAACGCCTACGTCTACAATCTGCTTCGAAGACGCCGTGACCTTCGCAAAGTGCCTCACTATTTGCTCGGCAGCCTTTCCCTGATTGGAGTTCTGACATCGCTTTTCAGTATGTCGTCCCTGTTAATAGCAACCATTGTTAATTACCTTCAGGTTGGCCATTCTCCAGTCGCTGAGATACTGTGTAAAGTTGGCTTTCCTCTCACCATTGGCTGCGTATCGCTAGATTCGTTGAATGTAATTCTTATGACGATAGATCGTCACGACTGCGTTGTTCGTCCATTCAGTCGTCGGTTATCAACGCAAAATGTTCAGAAAATTTTACTTTTTACTTGGCTTGTGTCCTTCATAATTGCTGCTGTGCTCCTCGTACTAATAAGAAAAGAAATATCTGTTTGCTATACATGGTTTCCCTATAACCATACCAAGGCTTTCCAAACGGAACAAGGTAATTTTATCCTAATTTACCTAGCGATAATTGCACAGCTAGATACGCTAGCGATAGTGCTAGTGATAATTACTTTTCTTCGTGTCGTGAAGACGCTACGCGCGCCGACCATTCTACAATCGACAAATTCATCCATTCGCCAACGCCAGGAGAGACAACTTACATGGCTGACGTATGGAATTTGTGGAAATTACATTTTATTCAAGCTTCCATTGCTCATTTGCAGCATGGTTGGCCTCAACAAAGAACTTCAAGGGACGACGCTCAACACCGCCATGCTTGTGATAGCCACAATGATGTATTCCCTTTTCGTGTTGAACCCAATTCTTCATTTCAAAATTATCAGAGTTAGGCGGCCAAACCGTGTTCTTCATGTCGTACCACAAGTGCCACAGGCACAAATTGACTGAGAGTAGGAAACGCCCGATCAGACCAACTAGAACAAAGATCAATTCGTGAGGTCAAACATCGTTGGACATCCTCAGATTATGTTGGAACTTAACGAAGGACAATGCAGTAACGATTTTTTTTTTTCAAGCGTACACTTGGTTTACCTCTCGTATCTCGGTTCACTCAGATTTCTTTTAAGTTTTATTTCTACGAAATAATAAGAAATGCAAATCCATTTTGCCACTATTTGGCCGTCAACGAGTGAAAATATGTTGAGTTAATTGTTTTTCAAACCATGATGTAAATAGATGCTGTAGTGTAAATTAAATAAGAAATTATGTTTTAAAATTTGCTAACAAGCTCTGTTGTGGCCTCTTTCTCATCCCCTCTTTTCTCCTTCTTGCTTATGACTTTTCCTTTTTATTTAAAAATGTTTGATCCCCCACCTAGTTTTCACTTGCACTCCCCTCCCTCTATATCTTTCGTCATAGCCTCTACACTGCGTTGCGGTCGTGGTTTTCTTCAGCTCCCTAACGTCCTTTCCAGCAACAACAATTACAAACTAAAAGGAAAACAACGTCCTTATTACTTTATGTCAATGCTAAGATGTCAATGATATAACGGCGCATTTAAACTCTCTTCAAAAGGGAGGGTACACCAAAGTTAATAATTTATTTTCGTCGCTGTCGTGACATGAAATTGGCCGTCAAACATGAAGAAAAACTAATTTTTTGCGATCTTTAGAGTAAACAGTTTGCAGGGACCATAAACTAAAATAAACTGCAACTTTCCACCGGGAAGCAATTATAAACAATTGCATTACGACGAGGAAACAGTCTTTCTTGATTACATTTTTCTTCATAGAATGATTGAAATGATCGATTACTCTTTCAGTAATAGCACCTGCACCCTCTGGAGACTGAACCGAACCTTTTTGGGCAAACTAAAACGAAATTGAGCCTCATTTGTACTCTTAAAATGAGGAACTATTAAACACATCAATGATTTAGTTTCAATAAAGTTGGCTTTTTTTCATAAAGCTAACAAGAGGAAACAAATTTCGTGTTTAGACGGCGCTCCAAATGAAGGAAAATGTTGCTTTTCGCCTTTTATAAATCGATCGAGATAAATTGATTAAACCGCCTATAACCCTCCCTCGAACGAAACTTTGCTCTTGAATGAAATTGTAAAACCAATTTATTTAAAAAATAAAGAAGCCTAAGCCATGTATTACACTGTGATAAATCACGACGGGCATTTGAGAACACGACGGAAATGTAGAAAACACGAGTAGAAACAACAAAGCACACAGATCGACAAACTGAGACAATTTAATACTTCTTCAAAAAAAATGTTTTTCGCCATCTCTAACAAAAAGGTTGACTAGAAGTAATGTGGCGAAAAACAATTAAACACGCTTTTTCTATGTTCTATGCTCTGATAAAAAAAAGGTTTTTTGACCGATCAGAGCGCGCGCAGTGTCCTATGTATATATTATAAATTGTTATCACAAATTGTTTGTAGTATAACATATTGCTCTCTTCCAAATCCTGTTGACGCTTTCTATTAGATATCGTCAGGGAGAAGGAAAAAAAAAAAATTACGTTTGGATTGTTATAGCGGCTGGAAATATGGGCAAAATGTGAAGGTTTATTTCGATCAATTTAAAACCAGTCTAAATGGTAGATTGTTAAAAGTGGCTGAAGGCTTACGAGACAATTACAAGTATGAGGCACTTTCATTTCAAGTCAATCCAACAGTTGCAAACTTTTATCGTTGTCTCACGGCCTAATTAAAGATACATTAAAACGGCATTGAAAAAAAACCTTTTCAATGAGCAAAATCACAGCCTCGTTGGAAACAAACGCCAGTTTAACACAAACATTGAGCTGAACATCTGTTGTAAAACATCTAACTGAAGCCTACGCGCAGATTGATTTTATATGAACTCCGTAAAAACTAAAATCTTAATTAAAGATTTTCCGTCTTACCTCAGCACCAGAACAAAAGCTGACGTTAGTTGTCAGACGAAAAATCTTAAAATAAAATTTTAGTTCAGTTTACGGAGAAAAACACTCAGGACATTTGGCCGAGCCGAGGAAAAAAGTATCGACCATACTTATATCACCCATAAATGTAATAAAAACCATAAATAGTTCGTAAAGTGT